>NW_028166256.1:35000-42500 GCF_964263955.1 Coregonus lavaretus | reverse complement strand
CCCTGGGCATGAGCACCTCCAGTCGGTCGCCGGAGGGATGGTCCACTTCGGAGCGTTGGAACCATGGTTCTGCGGGACCCAGAACCCTCAAAAAAGCCCATTTACCAACAACCGCACGGGCCGAGAGGTTTGCCATCACCCCCGGATCAATCGGACATGTACGGGTGCTTCACGACAGAGAGGGGCCATGGGGACATGAGGTAGCCGAAACCGGGCCTTCCCCTGGGCATGGGAACGGCCAGTAGGTCCCTGGAGGTATGGTCCACTTCGGAGCGTTGGAACCATGGTTCTGAGGGACCCAGAACCCTCAAACATGCCCGATTCCCAATATCCGCACAGGCCGAGAGGTTTGCCATCACCCCCGGATCAATCCGCCATGGAAGTCTATTCTCTGAAAACGAGGTTTTCAAAATCGCGCCGGTACCTGTCTGGCCGACCTGGAACCGAGTGGGGCTACTACGGGAGAGGCCAAATTATCGACATAAGCCCTGCCACCCGCTGGGCCTGTCTGTGCTCCGCCGTTTGGGGGAAAAAACAGCGATTTCGGTTTTGAAAAAACGACTTAAAACGTTAATAATTCAAAAACTAAAAGTCCAATCAGGATGGGGTTTTTTTGGCGCAAAAGGGCACGAATAGACGCACATTTATATATAAATTAATTCGTTTTTGGAAATTTTTTACTATATTTTAATTATGTTAGAAAAGTGAAAAAAAAAAATAGGGGTCAGAACGGTTGATGTTCCTATACGAGTTAAGAAAAACCCTTTTAGGTAATGGAAGTTCATCATAAAAGAGGATAATAGACCAAATTTGGGACCTCTAGCTCATCGGGAAGTATTTTTAAACATTATTTGAAAAAATCGGAAAAATCGGCCGAAATTGCACTATGTCCCTTCGTGCATGGTAACCCAAATGAGAACCAGGGGGAACGGCTCCTGACTCACACAAGGCCGACATGGGTGCTCTTGGTCGGATTGGGTTGTGGGTCAGACACCCCCACATGGAAGACCGCCGGCGGTCGATGGGAGAACCAGAGACCGACTCCTGGCTCACGGAAGGCCGATTTGGGTGCACTTGGTCGGATTGGGTTGTGGGTCAGACACCCCAACATGGTTGTCCGTCGGCGGACACCAGGAGAACCAGGGACCGACTCCTGGCTCACGGAAGGCCGATTTGATGCACTTTTTTCGGATTGGGGTGGTGGTCAGACACCCCCATATGGAAATCATCCGGTTGACATTAGGAGAACCAGGGACCGACTCCTGGCTCCCGGAAGGCCGATTTTGATGCACTTTTCTCGGATTGGGTTGGTGGTCAGACACCCCCATATGGAAATCATCCGGTTGACACTATGAGAACCAGGGACCGACTCCTGGCTCCCGGAAGGCCGATTTTGATGCACTTTTCTCGGATTGGGTTGGTGGTCAGACACCCCCATATGGAAATCATCCGGTTGACACTATGAGAACCAGGGACCGACTCCTGGCTCCCGGAAGGCCGATTTTGATGCACTTTTCTCGGATTGGGTTGGTGGTCAGACACCCCCATATGGAAATCATCCGGTTGACACTATGAGAACCAGGGACCGACTCCTGGCTCCCGGAAGGCCGATTTTGATGCACTTTTCTCGGATTGGGTTGGTGGTCAGACACCCCCATATGGAAATCATCCGGTTGACACTATGAGAACCAGGGACCGACTCCTGGCTCCCGGAAGGCCGATTTTGATGCACTTTTCTCGGATTGGGTTGGTGGTCAGACACCCCCATATGGAAATCATCCGGTTGACACTATGAGAACCAGGGACCGACTCCTGGCTCCCGGAAGGCCGATTTTGATGCACTTTTCTCGGATTGGGTTGGTGGTCAGACACCCCCATATGGAAATCATCCGGTTGACACTATGAGAACCAGGGACCGACTCCTGGCTCCCGGAAGGCCGATTTTGATGCACTTTTCTCGGATTGGGTTGGTGGTCAGACACCCCCATATGGAAATCATCCGGTTGACACTATGAGAACCAGGGACCGACTCCTGGCTCCCGGAAGGCCGATTTTGATGCACTTTTCTCGGATTGGGTTGGTGGTCAGACACCCCCATATGGAAATCATCCGGTTGACACTATGAGAACCAGGGATCGACTCCTGGCTCCCGGAAGGCCGATTTTGATGCACTTTTCTCGGATTGGGTTGGTGGTCAGACACCCCCATATGGAAATCATCCGGTTGACACTATGAGAACCAGGGACCGACTCCTGGCTCCCGGAAGGCCGATTTTGATGCACTTTTCTCGGATTGGGTTGGTGGTCAGACACCCCCATATGGAAATCATCCGGTTGACACTATGAGAACCAGGGACCGACTCCTGGCTCCCGGAAGGCCGATTTTGATGCACTTTTCTCGGATTGGGTTGGTGGTCAGACACCCCCATATGGAAATCATCCGGTTGACACTATGAGAACCAGGGACCGACTCCTGGCTCCCGGAAGGCCGATTTTGATGCACTTTTCTCGGATTGGGTTGGTGGTCAGACACCCCCATATGGAAATCATCCGGTTGACACTATGAGAACCAGGGACCGACTCCTGGCTCCCGGAAGGCCGATTTTGATGCACTTTTCTCGGATTGGGTTGGTGGTCAGACACCCCCATATGGAAATCATCCGGTTGACACTATGAGAACCAGGGACCGACTCCTGGCTCCCGGAAGGCCGATTTTGATGCACTTTTCTCGGATTGGGTTGGTGGTCAGACACCCCCATATGGAAATCATCCGGTTGACACTATGAGAACCAGGGACCGACTCCTGGCTCCCGGAAGGCCGATTTTGATGCACTTTTCTCGGATTGGGTTGGTGGTCAGACACCCCCATATGGAAATCATCCGGTTGACACTATGAGAACCAGGGATCGACTCCTGGCTCCCGGAAGGCCGATTTTGATGCACTTTTCTCGGATTGGGTTGGTGGTCAGACACCCCCATATGGAAATCATCCGGTTGACACTATGAGAACCAGGGACCGACTCCTGGCTCCCGGAAGGCCGATTTTGATGCACTTTTCTCGGATTGGGTTGGTGGTCAGACACCCCCATATGGAAATCATCCGGTTGACACTATGAGAACCAGGGACCGACTCCTGGCTCCCGGAAGGCCGATTTTGATGCACTTTTCTCGGATTGGGTTGGTGGTCAGACACCCCCATATGGAAATCATCCGGTTGACACTATGAGAACCAGGGACCGACTCCTGGCTCCCGGAAGGCCGATTTTGATGCACTTTTCTCGGATTGGGTTGGTGGTCAGACACCCCCATATGGAAACCATCCGGTTGACATTAGGAGAACCAGGGACCGACTCCTGGCTCCCGGAAGGCCGATTTTGATGCACTTTTCTCGGATTGGGTTGGTGGTCAGACACCCCCATATGGAAATCATCCGGTTGACACTATGAGAACCAGGGACCGACTCCTGGCTCCCGGAAGGCCGATTTTGATGCACTTTTCTCGGATTGGGTTGGTGGTCAGACACCCCCATATGGAAATCATCCGGTTGACACTATGAGAACCAGGGACCGACTCCTGGCTCCCGGAAGGCCGATTTTGATGCACTTTTCTCGGATTGGGTTGGTGGTCAGACACCCCCATATGGAAACCATCCGGTTGACACCAGGAGAACCAGGGACCGACTCCTGGCTCCCGGAAGGCCGATTTTGATGCACTTTTCTCGGATTGGGTTGGTGGTCAGACACCCCCATATGGAAACCATCCGGTTGACACCAGGAGAACCAGGGACCGACTCCTGGCTCCCGGAAGGCCGATTTTGATGCACTTTTCTCGGATTGGGTTGGTGGTCAGACACCCCCATATGGAAATCATCCGGTTGACACTATGAGAACCAGGGACCGACTCCTGGCTCCCGGAAGGCCGATTTTGATGCACTTTTCTCGGATTGGGTTGGTGGTCAGACACCCCCATATGGAAATCATCCGGTTGACACTATGAGAACCAGGGACCGACTCCTGGCTCCCGGAAGGCCGATTTTGATGCACTTTTCTCGGATTGGGTTGGTGGTCAGACACCCCCATATGGAAACCATCCGGTTGACACCAGGAGAACCAGGGACCGACTCCTGGCTCCCGGAAGGCCGATTTTGATGCACTTTTCTCGGATTGGGTTGGTGGTCAGACACCCCCATATGGAAACCATCCGGTTGACACCAGGAGAACCAGGGACCGACTCCTGGCTCCCGGAAGGCCGATTTTGATGCACTTTTCTCGGATTGGGTTGGTGGTCAGACACCCCCATATGGAAACCATCCGGTTGACACTATGAGAACCAGGGACCGACTCCTGGCTCCCGGAAGGCCGATTTTGATGCACTTTTCTCGGATTGGGTTGGTGGTCAGACACCCCCATATGGAAACCATCCGGTTGACACCAGGAGAACCAGGGACCGACTCCTGGCTCCCGGAAGGCCGATTTTGATGCACTTTTCTCGGATTGGGTTCTTGGTCAGACACCCCCATATGGTAAACCGCCGGCGGACACTAGGAGAACCAGGGGAGGCTATTACCTCACACATGGGGGTTTTGGGTGCCCTTGGCCGGCTTGGGGGTGACCCCAAGAGTGGGTCCAAGACCCCACACCCGGATCCATCCACAGGGGGGCGCCACATGTCATTTTAAGCCTGATTTCACTAGGGGAACCAGGGGATGATCTTAACTCACAAATGGGGGTTTTGGGTGCCCATGGCCGGCTTGGGGGTGACCCCAAGAGGGGGTCCAAGACCCCACAGCCGGATCCATCCACAGGGGGGCGCCACATGTCATTTTAAGCCTGATTTCACTATGGGTACCCAGGGGAGGCTGTTCACTCACACATGGGGGTTTTGGGTGCCCATTGAAGGCATGGCCAGCTTGGGGGGGACCCCAAGAAGGGGTCCAAGACCCCACAGCCGGATCCATCCACAGGGGGGCGCCACATGTCACTTTAGGCCGGATTTCACTATGGGTACCCAGGGGAGGCTGTTCACTCACACATGGGGGTTTTGGGTGCCCATTGAAGGCATGGCCAGCTTGGGGGGGACCCCAAGAAGGGGTCCAAGCACCCACAGCCGGATCTATCCACAGGGGGGCGCCACATGTCATTTTAAGCCTGATTTCACTATGGGTACCCAGGGGAGGCTGTTCACTCACACATGGGGGTTTGGGGTGCCCATGGTCGGCATGGATGGCTTGGGGGGGACCCCAAGAAGGGGTCCAAGCACCCACAGCCGGATCTATCCACAGGGGGGCGCCACATGTCATTTTAAGCCTGATTTCACTATGGGGACCCAGGGGAGGCTGTTCACTCACACATGGGGGTTTTGGGTGCCCATGGTCGGCATGGCTGGCTTGGGGGAGACCCCAAGAAGGGGTCCAAGCACCCCCACCCGAATCCATCCACAGGGGGGCGCCACAGGTCACTTTAAGCCGGATTTCACTATGGGTACACTGGGGAGGCTGTTCACTCACACATGGGAGTTTTGGGTGCCCATGGTCGGCATGGCTGGCTTGGAGGAGACCCCAAGAAGGGGTCCAAGCACCCCCACCAAGATCCATCCACAGGGGGGCGCCACAGGTCACTTTAAGCCGGATTTCACTATGGGTACCCAGGGGAGGCTGTTCACTCACACATGGGGGTTTTGGGTGCCCATGGTCGGCATGGCTGGCTTGGAGGAGACCCCAAGAAGGGGTCCAAGCACCCCCACCAAGATCCATCCACAGGGGGGCGCCACAGGTCACTTTAAGCCTGATTTCACTATGGGTACCCAGGGGAGGCTGTTCACTCACACATGGGGGTTTTGGGTGCCCATGGTCGGCATGGCTGGCTTGGGGGAGACCCCAAGAAGGGGTCCAAGCACCCCCACCAAGATCCATCCACAGGGGGGCGCCACAGGTCATTTTAGGCCTGATTTCACTATGGGGACACAGGGGAGGCTTTTCACTCACACATCGGGGTTTTGGGTGCCCTTGGTCGGCATGGCTGGCTTGGAGGAGACCCCAAGAAGGGGTCCAAGCACCCCCACCAAGATCCATCCACAGGGGGGCGCCACAGGTCACTTTAAGCCGGATTTCACTATGGGTACACTGGGGAGGCTGTTCACTCACACATGGGGGTTTTGGGTGCCCATGGCCGGCATGGCCAGCTTGGGGGAGACCCCAAGAAGGGGTCCAAGCACCCCCACCAAGATCCATCCACAGGGGGGCGCCACAGGTCATTTTAGGCCTGATTTCACTATGGGGACACAGGGGAGGCTTTTCACTCACACATGGGGGTTTTGGGTGCCCTTGGTCGGCATGGCTGGCTTGGGGGGGACCCCAAGAAGGGGTCCAAGCACCCCCATCCAGATCCATCCACAGGGGGGCGCCACATGTCATTGTAGGCCTGATTTCACTATGGGGACCCAGGGGAGGCTTTTCACTCACACATGGGGGTTTTGGGTGCCCATGGCCGGCATGGCCAGCTTGGGGGAGACCCCAAGAAGGGGTCCAAGCACCCCCATCCAGATCCATCCACAGGGGGGCGCCACAGGTCATTTTCACTAGGAGAACCAGGGGAGGGCTCCTGACTCACACATGGGCATTCTGGGTGCCCATGGCTGGGATGGGTGAGACAGAGTCCAGCCCTCCACACACAAAAGTGATCCAGCAGGCCAGAAGAAAGGGGAGAGAGAGAGAGAGAGAGAGAGAACAAATAATACATGGGCACAGAGCAGCCAGCCTCCATTGGAGCTGCCTGCACAGTGCTGCCCTCCTGTGGGAAAGGTTCACACACACACTCACTCACTCACTCACACAGACACACACAGACAAACCTATTCACTTGGGCCTTCTCCCTCATGCCCTGCTGACATCCATGCAGGCCCACATTGACCTTTGTGACCTCTGGAGCTCCATGCACCTTGTTCTAAACTCCCTGCCTAGTAAAGGGCATCTCCCATGGGCATGAGAGTACAGCTCACTCCCCTGGAGCACCATGCCTCTTTTTAATCACTCTCTCCCTATTAAAACCCTCTCTCCCATGGGCTTGAGAGTACAGCTTACTCCCTTGACCTCCAGAGGTATAGGAGGCCAAAAAAAAAGGGGGACAGAGCAGACAGCCCCCAAAGGGGATGCCTGCTCTGCCCCCCTATGAGACAGGTTCACTCACTCACACAGACACACCTATTCACTTGGGCCTTCTCCCTCATGCCCTGCTGACATCCATGCAGGCCCACATTGACCTTTGTGACCTCTGGAGCTCCATGCCTCTTTTTAAACTCTCTCTTCCCATTAAAAGCCTCTCTCACATGGGCTTGAGAGTACAGCTTACTCCCTTGACCTCCAGAGGTATAGGAGGCCAAAAAAAAAGGGGGACAGAGCAGACAGCCCCCAAAGGGGATGCCTGCTCTGCCCCCCTATGAGACAGGTTCACTCACTCACATAGACACACCTATTCACTTGGGCCTTCTCTCTGTGGCCCTGCTG
>NW_028166256.1:15000-22500 GCF_964263955.1 Coregonus lavaretus | reverse complement strand
AGAACCAGGGACCGACTCCTGGCTCCCGGAAGGCCGATTTTGATGCACTTTTCTCGGATTGGGTTGGTGGTCAGACACCCCCATATGGAAATCATCCGGTTGACACTATGAGAACCAGGGACCGACTCCTGGCTCCCGGAAGGCCGATTTTGATGCACTTTTCTCGGATTGGGTTGGTGGTCAGACACCCCCATATGGAAATCATCCGGTTGACACTATGAGAACCAGGGATCGACTCCTGGCTCCCGGAAGGCCGATTTTGATGCACTTTTCTCGGATTGGGTTGGTGGTCAGACACCCCCATATGGAAATCATCCGGTTGACACTATGAGAACCAGGGACCGACTCCTGGCTCCCGGAAGGCCGATTTTGATGCACTTTTCTCGGATTGGGTTGGTGGTCAGACACCCCCATATGGAAATCATCCGGTTGACACTATGAGAACCAGGGACCGACTCCTGGCTCCCGGAAGGCCGATTTTGATGCACTTTTCTCGGATTGGGTTGGTGGTCAGACACCCCCATATGGAAATCATCCGGTTGACACTATGAGAACCAGGGACCGACTCCTGGCTCCCGGAAGGCCGATTTTGATGCACTTTTCTCGGATTGGGTTGGTGGTCAGACACCCCCATATGGAAATCATCCGGTTGACACTATGAGAACCAGGGACCGACTCCTGGCTCCCGGAAGGCCGATTTTGATGCACTTTTCTCGGATTGGGTTGGTGGTCAGACACCCCCATATGGAAATCATCCGGTTGACACTATGAGAACCAGGGACCGACTCCTGGCTCCCGGAAGGCCGATTTTGATGCACTTTTCTCGGATTGGGTTGGTGGTCAGACACCCCCATATGGAAATCATCCGGTTGACACTATGAGAACCAGGGACCGACTCCTGGCTCCCGGAAGGCCGATTTTGATGCACTTTTCTCGGATTGGGTTGGTGGTCAGACACCCCCATATGGAAATCATCCGGTTGACACTATGAGAACCAGGGATCGACTCCTGGCTCCCGGAAGGCCGATTTTGATGCACTTTTCTCGGATTGGGTTGGTGGTCAGACACCCCCATATGGAAATCATCCGGTTGACACTATGAGAACCAGGGACCGACTCCTGGCTCCCGGAAGGCCGATTTTGATGCACTTTTCTCGGATTGGGTTGGTGGTCAGACACCCCCATATGGAAATCATCCGGTTGACACTATGAGAACCAGGGACCGACTCCTGGCTCCCGGAAGGCCGATTTTGATGCACTTTTCTCGGATTGGGTTGGTGGTCAGACACCCCCATATGGAAATCATCCGGTTGACACTATGAGAACCAGGGACCGACTCCTGGCTCCCGGAAGGCCGATTTTGATGCACTTTTCTCGGATTGGGTTGGTGGTCAGACACCCCCATATGGAAACCATCCGGTTGACATTAGGAGAACCAGGGACCGACTCCTGGCTCCCGGAAGGCCGATTTTGATGCACTTTTCTCGGATTGGGTTGGTGGTCAGACACCCCCATATGGAAATCATCCGGTTGACACTATGAGAACCAGGGACCGACTCCTGGCTCCCGGAAGGCCGATTTTGATGCACTTTTCTCGGATTGGGTTGGTGGTCAGACACCCCCATATGGAAATCATCCGGTTGACACTATGAGAACCAGGGACCGACTCCTGGCTCCCGGAAGGCCGATTTTGATGCACTTTTCTCGGATTGGGTTGGTGGTCAGACACCCCCATATGGAAACCATCCGGTTGACACCAGGAGAACCAGGGACCGACTCCTGGCTCCCGGAAGGCCGATTTTGATGCACTTTTCTCGGATTGGGTTGGTGGTCAGACACCCCCATATGGAAACCATCCGGTTGACACCAGGAGAACCAGGGACCGACTCCTGGCTCCCGGAAGGCCGATTTTGATGCACTTTTCTCGGATTGGGTTGGTGGTCAGACACCCCCATATGGAAACCATCCGGTTGACACTATGAGAACCAGGGACCGACTCCTGGCTCCCGGAAGGCCGATTTTGATGCACTTTTCTCGGATTGGGTTGGTGGTCAGACACCCCCATATGGAAACCATCCGGTTGACACCAGGAGAACCAGGGACCGACTCCTGGCTCCCGGAAGGCCGATTTTGATGCACTTTTCTCGGATTGGGTTCTTGGTCAGACACCCCCATATGGTAAACCGCCGGCGGACACTAGGAGAACCAGGGGAGGCTATTACCTCACACATGGGGGTTTTGGGTGCCCTTGGCCGGCTTGGGGGTGACCCCAAGAGTGGGTCCAAGACCCCACACCCGGATCCATCCACAGGGGGGCGCCACATGTCATTTTAAGCCTGATTTCACTAGGGGAACCAGGGGATGATCTTAACTCACAAATGGGGGTTTTGGGTGCCCATGGCCGGCTTGGGGGTGACCCCAAGAGGGGGTCCAAGACCCCACAGCCGGATCCATCCACAGGGGGGCGCCACATGTCATTTTAAGCCTGATTTCACTATGGGTACCCAGGGGAGGCTGTTCACTCACACATGGGGGTTTTGGGTGCCCATTGAAGGCATGGCCAGCTTGGGGGGGACCCCAAGAAGGGGTCCAAGACCCCACAGCCGGATCCATCCACAGGGGGGCGCCACATGTCACTTTAGGCCGGATTTCACTATGGGTACCCAGGGGAGGCTGTTCACTCACACATGGGGGTTTTGGGTGCCCATTGAAGGCATGGCCAGCTTGGGGGGGACCCCAAGAAGGGGTCCAAGCACCCACAGCCGGATCTATCCACAGGGGGGCGCCACATGTCATTTTAAGCCTGATTTCACTATGGGTACCCAGGGGAGGCTGTTCACTCACACATGGGGGTTTGGGGTGCCCATGGTCGGCATGGATGGCTTGGGGGGGACCCCAAGAAGGGGTCCAAGCACCCACAGCCGGATCTATCCACAGGGGGGCGCCACATGTCATTTTAAGCCTGATTTCACTATGGGGACCCAGGGGAGGCTGTTCACTCACACATGGGGGTTTTGGGTGCCCATGGTCGGCATGGCTGGCTTGGGGGAGACCCCAAGAAGGGGTCCAAGCACCCCCACCCGAATCCATCCACAGGGGGGCGCCACAGGTCACTTTAAGCCGGATTTCACTATGGGTACACTGGGGAGGCTGTTCACTCACACATGGGAGTTTTGGGTGCCCATGGTCGGCATGGCTGGCTTGGAGGAGACCCCAAGAAGGGGTCCAAGCACCCCCATCCAGATCCATCCACAGGGGGGCGCCACAGGTCACTTTAAGCCTGATTTCACTATGGGTACCCAGGGGAGGCTGTTCACTCACACATGGGGGTTTTGGGTGCCCATGGTCGGCATGGCTGGCTTGGGGGAGACCCCAAGAAGGGGTCCAAGCACCCCCACCAAGATCCATCCACAGGGGGGCGCCACAGGTCATTTTAGGCCTGATTTCACTATGGGGACACAGGGGAGGCTTTTCACTCACACATCGGGGTTTTGGGTGCCCTTGGTCGGCATGGCTGGCTTGGAGGAGACCCCAAGAAGGGGTCCAAGCACCCCCACCAAGATCCATCCACAGGGGGGCGCCACAGGTCACTTTAAGCCGGATTTCACTATGGGTACCCAGGGGAGGCTGTTCACTCACACATGGGGGTTTTGGGTGCCCATGGTCGGCATGGCTGGCTTGGAGGAGACCCCAAGAAGGGGTCCAAGCACCCCCACCAAGATCCATCCACAGGGGGGCGCCACAGGTCATTTTAGGCCTGATTTCACTATGGGGACACAGGGGAGGCTTTTCACTCACACATCGGGGTTTTGGGTGCCCTTGGTCGGCATGGCTGGCTTGGAGGAGACCCCAAGAAGGGGTCCAAGCACCCCCACCAAGATCCATCCACAGGGGGGCGCCACAGGTCATTTTAGGCCTGATTTCACTATGGGGACACAGGGGAGGCTTTTCACTCACACATCGGGGTTTTGGGTGCCCTTGGTCGGCATGGCTGGCTTGGAGGAGACCCCAAGAAGGGGTCCAAGCACCCCCACCAAGATCCATCCACAGGGGGGCGCCACAGGTCACTTTAAGCCGGATTTCACTATGGGTACCCAGGGGAGGCTGTTCACTCACACATGGGGGTTTTGGGTGCCCATGGTCGGCATGGCTGGCTTGGAGGAGACCCCAAGAAGGGGTCCAAGCACCCCCACCAAGATCCATCCACAGGGGGGCGCCACAGGTCATTTTAGGCCTGATTTCACTATGGGGACACAGGGGAGGCTTTTCACTCACACATCGGGGTTTTGGGTGCCCTTGGTCGGCATGGCTGGCTTGGAGGAGACCCCAAGAAGGGGTCCAAGCACCCCCACCAAGATCCATCCACAGGGGGGCGCCACAGGTCACTTTAAGCCGGATTTCACTATGGGTACCCAGGGGAGGCTGTTCACTCACACATGGGGGTTTTGGGTGCCCATGGTCGGCATGGCTGGCTTGGAGGAGACCCCAAGAAGGGGTCCAAGCACCCCCACCAAGATCCATCCACAGGGGGGCGCCACAGGTCACTTTAAGCCTGATTTCACTATGGGTACCCAGGGGAGGCTGTTCACTCACACATGGGGGTTTTGGGTGCCCATGGTCGGCATGGCTGGCTTGGGGGAGACCCCAAGAAGGGGTCCAAGCACCCCCACCAAGATCCATCCACAGGGGGGCGCCACAGGTCATTTTAGGCCTGATTTCACTATGGGGACACAGGGGAGGCTTTTCACTCACACATCGGGGTTTTGGGTGCCCTTGGTCGGCATGGCTGGCTTGGAGGAGACCCCAAGAAGGGGTCCAAGCACCCCCACCAAGATCCATCCACAGGGGGGCGCCACAGGTCACTTTAAGCCGGATTTCACTATGGGTACACTGGGGAGGCTGTTCACTCACACATGGGGGTTTTGGGTGCCCATGGCCGGCATGGCCAGCTTGGGGGAGACCCCAAGAAGGGGTCCAAGCACCCCCACCAAGATCCATCCACAGGGGGGCGCCACAGGTCATTTTAGGCCTGATTTCACTATGGGGACACAGGGGAGGCTTTTCACTCACACATGGGGGTTTTGGGTGCCCTTGGTCGGCATGGCTGGCTTGGGGGGGACCCCAAGAAGGGGTCCAAGCACCCCCATCCAGATCCATCCACAGGGGGGCGCCACATGTCATTGTAGGCCTGATTTCACTATGGGGACCCAGGGGAGGCTTTTCACTCACACATGGGGGTTTTGGGTGCCCATGGCCGGCATGGCCAGCTTGGGGGAGACCCCAAGAAGGGGTCCAAGCACCCCCATCCAGATCCATCCACAGGGGGGCGCCACAGGTCATTTTCACTAGGAGAACCAGGGGAGGGCTCCTGACTCACACATGGGCATTCTGGGTGCCCATGGCTGGGATGGGTGAGACAGAGTCCAGCCCTCCACACACAAAAGTGATCCAGCAGGCCAGAAGAAAGGGGAGAGAGAGAGAGAGAGAGAGAGAACAAATAATACATGGGCACAGAGCAGCCAGCCTCCATTGGAGCTGCCTGCACAGTGCTGCCCTCCTGTGGGAAAGGTTCACACACACACTCACTCACTCACTCACACAGACACACACAGACAAACCTATTCACTTGGGCCTTCTCCCTCATGCCCTGCTGACATCCATGCAGGCCCACATTGACCTTTGTGACCTCTGGAGCTCCATGCACCTTGTTCTAAACTCCCTGCCTAGTAAAGGGCATCTCCCATGGGCATGAGAGTACAGCTCACTCCCCTGGAGCACCATGCCTCTTTTTAATCACTCTCTCCCTATTAAAACCCTCTCTCCCATGGGCTTGAGAGTACAGCTTACTCCCTTGACCTCCAGAGGTATAGGAGGCCAAAAAAAAAGGGGGACAGAGCAGACAGCCCCCAAAGGGGATGCCTGCTCTGCCCCCCTATGAGACAGGTTCACTCACTCACACAGACACACCTATTCACTTGGGCCTTCTCCCTCATGCCCTGCTGACATCCATGCAGGCCCACATTGACCTTTGTGACCTCTGGAGCTCCATGCCTCTTTTTAAACTCTCTCTTCCCATTAAAAGCCTCTCTCACATGGGCTTGAGAGTACAGCTTACTCCCTTGACCTCCAGAGGTATAGGAGGCCAAAAAAAAAGGGGGACAGAGCAGACAGCCCCCAAAGGGGATGCCTGCTCTGCCCCCCTATGAGACAGGTTCACTCACTCACATAGACACACCTATTCACTTGGGCCTTCTCTCTGTGGCCCTGCTGACAGCCATGCAGGCCCACATTGACCTTTGTGACCTCTGGAGCTCCATGCCTCTTTTTAAACTCTCTCTTCCCATTAAAAGCCTCTCTCACATGGGCTTGAGAGTACAGCTTACTCCCTTGACCTCCAGAGGTATAGGAGGCCAAAAAAAAAGGGGGACAGAGCAGACAGCCCCCAAAGGGGATGCCTGCTCTGCCCCCCTATGAGACAGGTTCACTCACTCACACAGACACACCTATTCACTTGGGCCTTCTCTCTGTGGCCCTGCTGACAGCCATGCAGGCCCACATTGACCTTTGTGACCTCTGGAGCTCATTGCCTCCATCTCTACACTCCATGCCCAGTGAAACCCTCTCTCACTCGGCCTGAGACTGCAGCTCACTCCCTGGATGGCCTGGGCTCCAGAACCACGACCACCAGGCCCACACTCCCTGCCCACTCAAACCCTCTCTCACTCGGCCTGAGACTGCAGCTCACTCCCTGGACCTCCATGCCTCTCCGACCTCCATGCCTCCAGGCCCACACTCTGTGTCCGCTCAAACCATCTCTCACTCGGACTGAGACTGCAGCTCACTGCATGGGCGTCCCCGACCTCCATGCCTCCAGGCCCACACTCTGTGTCCGCTCAAACCATCTCTCACTCGGACTGAGACTGCAGCTCACTGCATGGGCCTCCCCGACCTCCATGCCTCCAGGCCCACACTCCGTGTCCGCTCAAACCATCTCTCACTCGGACTGAGACTGCAGCTCACTGCATGGGCGTCCCCGACCTCCATGCCTCCAGGCCCACACTCTGTGTCCGCTCAAACCATCTCTCACTCGGACTGAGACTGCAGCTCACTGCATGGGCGTCCCCGACCTCCATGCATCCAGGCCCACACTCTGTGTCCGCTCAAACCATCTCTCACTCGGACTGAGACTGCAGCTCACTGCATGGGCGTCCCCGACCTCCATGCCTCCAGGCCCACACTCCGTGTCCGCTCAAACCATCTCTCACTCGGACTGAGACTGCAGCTCACTGCATGGGCCTCCCCGACCTCCATGCCTCCAGGCCCACACTCCGTGTCCGCTCAAACCATCTCTCACTCGGACTGAGACTGCAGCTCACTGCATGGGCGTCCCCGACCTCCATGCCTCCAGGCCCACACTCTGTGTCCGCTCAAACCATCTCTCACTCGGACTGAGACTGCAGCTCACTGCATGGGCGTCCCCGACCTCCATGCATCCAGGCCC
>NW_028166256.1:0-5000 GCF_964263955.1 Coregonus lavaretus | reverse complement strand
TGAAAAAACGACTTAAAACGTTAATAATTCAAAAACTAAAAGTCCAATCAGGATGGGGTTTTTTTGGCGCAAAAGGGCACGAATAGACGCACATTTATATATAAATTAATTCGTTTTTGGAAATTTTTTACTATATTTTAATTATGTTAGAAAAGTGAAAAAAAAAAATAGGGGTCAGAACGGTTGATGTTCCTATACGAGTTAAGAAAAACCCTTTTAGGTAATGGAAGTTCATCATAAAAGAGGATAATAGACCAAATTTGGGACCTCTAGCTCATCGGGAAGTATTTTTAAACATTATTTGAAAAAATCGGAAAAATCGGCCGAAATTGCACTATGTCCCTTCGTGCATGGTAACCCAAATGAGAACCAGGGGGAACGGCTCCTGACTCACACAAGGCCGACATGGGTGCTCTTGGTCGGATTGGGTTGTGGGTCAGACACCCCCACATGGAAGACCGCCGGCGGTCGATGGGAGAACCAGAGACCGACTCCTGGCTCACGGAAGGCCGATTTGGGTGCACTTGGTCGGATTGGGTTGTGGGTCAGACACCCCAACATGGTTGTCCGCCGGCGGACACCAGGAGAACCAGGGACCGACTCCTGGCTCACGGAAGGCCGATTTGATGCACTTTTTTCGGATTGGGGTGGTGGTCAGACACCCCCATATGGAAATCATCCGGTTGACAACAGGAGAACCAGGGACCGACTCCTGCCTCACGGAAGGCCGATTTTGATGCACTTTTCTCGGATTGGGTTGGTGGTCAGACACCCCCATATGGATAACCGCCGGCGGACACCAGGAGAACCAGGGACCGACTCCTGGCTCCCGGAAGGCCGATTTTGATGCACTTTTCTCGGATTGGGTTGGTGGTCAGACACCCCCATATGGAAATCATCCGGTTGACACTATGAGAACCAGGGACCGACTCCTGGCTCCCGGAAGGCCGATTTTGATGCACTTTTCTCGGATTGGGTTGGTGGTCAGACACCCCCATATGGAAACCATCCGGTTGACACCAGGAGAACCAGGGACCGACTCCTGGCTCCCGGAAGGCCGATTTTGATGCACTTTTCTCGGATTGGGTTGGTGGTCAGACACCCCCATATGGAAATCATCCGGTTGACACTATGAGAACCAGGGACCGACTCCTGGCTCCCGGAAGGCCGATTTTGATGCACTTTTCTCGGATTGGGTTGGTGGTCAGACACCCCCATATGGAAACCATCCGGTTGACACTATGAGAACCAGGGACCGACTCCTGGCTCCCGGAAGGCCGATTTTGATGCACTTTTCTCGGATTGGGTTGGTGGTCAGACACCCCCATATGGAAACCATCCGGTTGACACCAGGAGAACCAGGGACCGACTCCTGGCTCCCGGAAGGCCGATTTTGATGCACTTTTCTCGGATTGGGTTGGTGGTCAGACACCCCCATATGGAAATCATCCGGTTGACACTATGAGAACCAGGGACCGACTCCTGGCTCCCGGAAGGCCGATTTTGATGCACTTTTCTCGGATTGGGTTGGTGGTCAGACACCCCCATATGGAAACCATCCGGTTGACACTATGAGAACCAGGGACCGACTCCTGGCTCCCGGAAGGCCGATTTTGATGCACTTTTCTCGGATTGGGTTGGTGGTCAGACACCCCCATATGGAAATCATCCGGTTGACACTATGAGAACCAGGGACCGACTCCTGGCTCCCGGAAGGCCGATTTTGATGCACTTTTCTCGGATTGGGTTGGTGGTCAGACACCCCCATATGGAAACCATCCGGTTGACACCAGGAGAACCAGGGACCGACTCCTGGCTCCCGGAAGGCCGATTTTGATGCACTTTTCTCGGATTGGGTTGGTGGTCAGACACCCCCATATGGAAATCATCCGGTTGACACTATGAGAACCAGGGACCGACTCCTTGGCTCCCGGAAGGCCGATTTTGATGCACTTTTCTCGGATTGGGTTGGTGGTCAGACACCCCCATATGGAAACCATCCGGTTGACACTATGAGAACCAGGGACCGACTCCTGGCTCCCGGAAGGCCGATTTTGATGCACTTTTCTCGGATTGGGTTGGTGGTCAGACACCCCCATATGGAAACCATCCGGTTGACACCAGGAGAACCAGGGACCGACTCCTGGCTCCCGGAAGGCCGATTTTGATGCACTTTTCTCGGATTGGGTTGGTGGTCAGACACCCCCATATGGAAATCATCCGGTTGACACTATGAGAACCAGGGACCGACTCCTGGCTCCCGGAAGGCCGATTTTGATGCACTTTTCTCGGATTGGGTTGGTGGTCAGACACCCCCATATGGAAACCATCCGGTTGACACTATGAGAACCAGGGACCGACTCCTGGCTCCCGGAAGGCCGATTTTGATGCACTTTTCTCGGATTGGGTTGGTGGTCAGACACCCCCATATGGAAATCATCCGGTTGACACTATGAGAACCAGGGACCGACTCCTGGCTCCCGGAAGGCCGATTTTGATGCACTTTTCTCGGATTGGGTTGGTGGTCAGACACCCCCATATGGAAACCATCCGGTTGACACCAGGAGAACCAGGGACCGACTCCTGGCTCCCGGAAGGCCGATTTTGATGCACTTTTCTCGGATTGGGTTGGTGGTCAGACACCCCCATATGGAAATCATCCGGTTGACACTATGAGAACCAGGGACCGACTCCTGGCTCCCGGAAGGCCGATTTTGATGCACTTTTCTCGGATTGGGTTGGTGGTCAGACACCCCATATGGAAACCATCCGGTTGACACCAGGAGAACCAGGGACCGACTCCTGGCTCCCGGAAGGCCGATTTTGATGCACTTTTCTCGGATTGGGTTGGTGGTCAGACACCCCCATATGGAAACCATCCGGTTGACACAGGAGAACCAGGGACCGACTCCTGGCTCCCGGAAGGCCGATTTTGATGCACTTTTCTCGGATTGGGTTGGTGGTCAGACACCCCCATATGGAAATCATCCGGTTGACAACAGGAGAACCAGGGACCGACTCCTGGCTCCCGGAAGGCCGATTTTGATGCACTTTTCTCGGATTGGGTTGGTGGTCAGACACCCCCATATGGAAACCATCCGGTTGACACTATGAGAACCAGGGACCGACTCCTGGCTCACGGAGGCCGATTTTGATGCACTTTTCTCGGATTGGGGTGGTGGTCAGACACCCCCATATGGATAACCGCCGGCGGACACCAGGAGAACCAGGGACCGACTCCTGGCTCCCGGAAGGCCGATTTTGATGCACTTTCTCGGATTGGGTTGGTGGTCAGAAGACACCCCCATATGGAAACCATCCGGTTGACACCAGGAGAACCAGGGACCGACTCCTGGCTCCCGGAAGGCCGATTTTGATGCACTTTTCTCGGATTGGGTTGGTGGTCAGACACCCCCATATGGAAACCATCCGGTTGACACCAGGAGAACCAGGGACCGACTCCTGGCTCCCGGAAGGCCGATTTTGATGCACTTTTCTCGGATTGGGTTGGTGGTCAGACACCCCCATATGGAAATCATCCGGTTGACAACAGGAGAACCAGGGACCGACTCCTGGCTCCCGGAAGGCCGATTTTGATGCACTTTTCTCGGATTGGGTTGGTGGTCAGACACCCCCATATGGAAACCATCCGGTTGACACTATGAGAACCAGGGACCGACTCCTGGCTCACGGAGGCCGATTTTGATGCACTTTTCTCGGATTGGGGTGGTGGTCAGACACCCCCATATGGATAACCGCCGGCGGACACCAGGAGAACCAGGGACCGACTCCTGGCTCCCGGAAGGCCGATTTTGATGCACTTTTCTCGGATTGGGTTGGTGGTCAGACACCCCCATATGGAAACCATCCGGTTGACACTATGAGAACCAGGGACCGACTCCTGGCTCACGGAGGCCGATTTTGATGCACTTTTCTCGGATTGGGGTGGTGGTCAGACACCCCCATATGGATAACCGCCGGCGGACACCAGGAGAACCAGGGACCGACTCCTGGCTCACGGAGGCCGATTTTGTTGCACTTTTCTCGGATTGGGGTGGTGGTCAGACACCCCCATATGGAAATCATCCGGTTGACACTATGAGAACCAGGGACCGACTCCTGGCTCACGGAGGCCGATTTTGATGCACTTTTCTCGGATTGGGGTGGTGGTCAGACACCCCCATATGGTAAACCGCCGGCGGACACTAGGAGAACCAGGGGAGGCTCTTACCTCACACATGGGGGTTTTGGGTGCCCTTGGCCGGCTTGGGGGTGACCCCAAGGGGGGGTCCAAGACCCCACACCCGGATCCATCCACAGGGGGGCGCCACAGGTCACTTTAAGCCTGATTTCACTATGGGTACCCAGGGGAGGCTGTTCACTCACACATGGGGTTTTGGGTGCCCTTGGTCGGCATGGCTGGCTTGGGGGAGACCCCAAGAAGGGGTCCAAGCACCCACAGCCGAATCCATCCACAGGGGGGCGCCACAGGTCACTTTAGGCCTGATTCACTGGGGGACACTGGGGAGGCTGTTCACTCACACATGGGGGTTTTGGGTGCCCTTGGTCGGCATGGCTGGCTTGGGGGAGACCCCAAGAAGGGGTCCAAGCACCCCCACCAAGATCCATCCACAGGGGGGCGCCACAGGTCACTTTAAGCCTGATTTCACTATGGGTACACTGGGGAGGCTGTTCACTCACACATGGGGGTTTTGGGTGCCCATGGTCGGCATGGCTGGCTTGGAGGAGACCCCAAGAAGGGGTCCAAGCACCCCCACCAAGATCCATCCACAGGGGGGCGCCACAGGTCACTTTAAGCCTGATTTCACTATGGGTACCCAGGGGAGGCTGTTCACTCACACATGGGGGTTTTGGGTGCCCATGGCCGGCATGGATGGCTTGGGGGGGACCCCAAGAAGGGGTCCAAGACCCCACAGCCGGATCCATCCACAGGGGGGCGCCACAGGTCACTTTAGGCCGGATTTCACTATGGGGACCCA
>NW_028166257.1:0-62480 GCF_964263955.1 Coregonus lavaretus | reverse complement strand
GTAGGGAGGGACACAGAGGAGGAGGAGAGCGGGTCAGGAGAGGAGGAAGAGTCCCCTGTGCTTTGAAGGTTTTACTTGATGATTGTGATATGTGGACCTTACCTTCTCCTTGAGTTTAGGCATGATGATGTTGAGGTGGACCAACACAGACAGGAAGGTACAGATACTGGTCTTGGTCTTCTCTTGGTCCTGTTCACAAAGACACAAATCACATCAATAAGACACACCGGCTATAGATCAATAATGACTATTACAAGTTCTTTGAGCCAGTGAAAATAGATGCCAGTTTTCAATCAGTGACAATACAATAGATGTCAGTTTTCAATCAGTGACAATACAATAGATACCAGTTTTCATTCAGTGACAATACAATAGATACCAGTTTTTGTGGTCCTGTGTGGCTCAGTGGGTAAGAGTGTGGCACTAGCAACACCAAGGTTGAGGGTTCAATTCCCGCAGTGATCACATACACATACGAAAAGTGTAAGCACTCACCACAGCGAAGCAGGCCCAGAGTCGGTCTATGTGTTCAGGGTACTGGACTAGGATTAGAACCATCTTCCACTCTATCAGGTACTTGACTGAGGCCTGGTTACTGACGAAGCCTGCCTCAAACACACGACCCAGAATGCTACCTACAAACTCCTGGATGAACACAAACACAGGGTTAATAGAGGGTTAATTCAGGTGTGTGTGTATTGTTTGTGTGTATTGTTTGTGTGTGTGTGTGTATGTGTGTGTGTGTGTGTGTGTGTATTGTTTGTGTGTGTGTGTGTGTGTCTCACCGCTCTCAGTTTGGGTAGCAGCATCAGCAGTGTCTGCCACACCCTGTTCTTCACGCGATGCTGCAGGGAGTTGCTATAGTAACGCTGTTTCGACTTAGATATGGCCTCATCCTGAAAGAGAAAAATACTTATCTTTAAAACTACACATTAACTAATAACTACTGTGTTGGAGCTCAGGGAGATGGACAATGGTCTTTAATATATTACTGGAGTATGAACTGGATTAATGTGTGTGATGCTGTGAACACACTGAATGAGTAGACATCATGGACTATGAACAAGCCAAATCTCCAGCAGTGTCAGTCTTTCCTTGATTCCTACCGTCCTCTCTGGTCGTCTCCTGCTCAAAATTCATTGGAGGATAAGATCTGAGAGGAGGAACCTTGGATGTTCTCCTCTAATGCATTTTGACAAGGAGGTAAGGAGAGAGGCCGCGAGGAAAGACTAACTGAGGAAGAGCCCTGGTCTTACCTTCTTCAGCAAGCGGAGAACCAGCTCTTCCATCAGTCTCTCATGCAGCTGATTAGAGGGCTGGAGGCGGCTGAGGAACGCCAGGACACACACACGTGGGAACTGCTCATCCCTGTTGTCACTGAGAGAGAGAAAGCACAGAGATAAATGTATCTCTGAAGAGAAATATGGACTACATTCACTGTTGACTATAGTACAAAGAATGTCCACTATTGTCAGTGACATGGTCAACTCCATGTTTTATTTAGCCCCAACACAGTACAGTGAGGGGTCAGGTAATAAGTTCCAGTCCCACTATAGTGAGGGGTCAGGTAATAGGTTCCAGTCCCACTATAGTGAGGGGTCAGGTAATAGGTTCCAGTCCCACTATAGTGAGGGGTCAGGTAATAGGTTCCAGTCCCACTATAGTGAGGGGTCAGGTAATAGGTTCCAGTCTCACTATAGTGAGGGGTCAGGTAATAGGTTCCAGTCCCACTCTAGTGAGGGGTCAGGTAATAGGTTCCAGTCCCACTATAGTGAGGGGTCAGGTAATAGGTTCCAGTCCCACTATAGTGAGGGGTCAGGTAATAGGTTCCAGTCCCACTACAGTGAGTGGTCAGGTAATAGGTTCCAGTCCCACTATAGTGAGGGGTCAGGTAATAGGTTCCAGTCCCACTACAGTGAGTGGTCAGGTAATAGGTTCCAGTCCCACTATAGTGAGGGGTCAGGTAATAGGTTCCAGTCCCACTATAGTGAGGGGTCAGGTAATAGGTTCCAGTCCCACTATAGTGAGGGGTCAGGTAATAGGTTCCAGTCCCACTATAGTGAGGGGTCAGGTAATAGGTTCCAGTCCCACTATAGTGAGGGGTCAGGTAATAGGTTCCAGTCCCACTACAGTGAGTGGTCAGGTAATAGGTTCCAGTCCCACTATAGTGAGGGGTCAGGTAATAGGTTCCAGTCCCACTACAGTGAGTGGTCAGGTAATAGGTTCCAGTCCCACTATAGTGAGGGGTCAGGTAATAGGTTCCAGTCCCACTACAGTGAGGGGTCAGGTAATAGGTTCCAGTCCCACTACAGTAATAAATAATACTAATATATGCCATTTAGCAGACACCTTTATCCAAAGCAACTTACAGTCATGTATGCATACATTTTACGTATGGGTGGTCCTGGGAATCAAACCCACTATCCTGGAGTTGCAAGCACCATGCTCTACCAACTGAGCTCCAGAGGACCACAGTAGTACAGTAGAATAGACTACAGTATAGTACAGTAAAGTACATGAACTGAGTTCAGCAGCTGACCTGGGGACAGTGGTGTTAGCAGCACACTCCTCTCCAAGCCCCTCCACATAGACCTGGACCTCCTGGATCAGCCTATGGAGAAGACCAGCCATTATCCAGACATGACATGACCCTCAGTCCACAACATTTAGAACAACCACTGCAATAAGCCCTGAACACTCAGTCACTCTCACTTACTCTCAGCCACTCTCACTCACTTCCACTCTCACTCACTTCCACTCTCACTCACTAACTCTCACTCTCTTTCTCTTTCTCACACACTCCTCACACTCCCCCCCACACACACACACATACACACACACCTTTGGTCCCTCCTGAACACGGGTCCATACACACATGCCTCAGTCAGGATGTCAGGGTGCAGTAGGGCACTGGAGAACATGGCGTCTGATTGGCTCTGGCCTTCACTTCCTGGGTCAGAGGGCAGCCAGGTGTGGCAGCAGTGTTGGATCAGAACGTTGAATACACCGGTCTTGGCCTGGGAGAGGTCCGTCAGCTCAACAGCTATCTAGAAATGAAGTGGAGTCAGTAGTGGGTTAATTACACATCAATTGTGTCCACATCAATGTTGTGTTATTAATACCCATGATAACCACTACATTTTCTGTTGAACATATACCTGAAACTACTTGCCAAGACACATTTCTCCAAGTAGTGAATATGTAGTAAGTTGCCTGACACCACACGGATCTATTCCATCCAGACATGGGTTCAATTAGTATTTATTTTCTTTAATAAAATACTTTAGCTGCTCTTGATTGAACTTGCCTGGTGAAATGGAACCAATTGAATAGTCCCAGAAGTACAAAGCCCGCTCATCTGTGGGCTCAGTCAAAAGCTCAAAGTATTTGAAAGATTTTAAACACCATTTGAACCCAGGTGTTGATCCCCCATGCCTCCCTCTAGTTACCTGTTGTAGAATAGCAGTGAGCACAGGTGCCTGCTCCTCTGTTAACGCCAACAGGCTGTGGTGAAAGGCCATGGACACAAAGCCCTGCAGGGTGGGCCAGAAGTCATGAGGGTTACTGCTCAGTCCCAGCACCAACTTCCAGGAGACAGTCACAGCCTCTACACAGAGGGCCTCCTCAGACAGTGCCACCTGGTGGTGGGAGGGGGGAATACAGGTTCACTATCTCATATGGCCTTATCAGAAGCCATATAAAACAGGACATAAATGTGTTGACCACATGGCCACTATATCCTTTTTTTTTTTGAAACACTGTTGCTGTCTAAATCAGTTGTTAAACAAAACCAAGGCTTGGATTTCACTGTCTTTCCCCATAGACTGCTTACAAGGTAAGGAAATATGTAATTTAGTAATTTGGGTGAACTATCCCTTTAAACATGGTTGTTGGTGTGGACAAACCTGTAGAGAGCTGGATGAGAAGCAATGTCTCAGCTAGGTAGTGGACATGACCATATCAGTTGTATCCTTATTCTACTCCTCCTCTGATCCTCTGGTGATGTAGAGGTTAACCCAGGCCCTGTAGCCCCCAGTATCACTCCTACTCCCCAGGAGCTATCATTTGTTGACTTCTGTAACCGTAAAAGTCTTTGCTTTTTGCATGTTAACATCAGAAGCCTCCTCCCTAAGTTTGTGTTACTCACTGCATTAGCACACTCCACCAACCCTGATGTTCTAGCAGTGTCTGAATCCTGGCTTAGGAAGCACCAAAAACTCTGAAATGTCCATCCCCAACGACAACATTTTCCATCTAGATAGAACTGCCAATGGGGGTGGAGTTGCAATCTACTGTAGAGATAGCCTGCAGAGCTCTATCATACTATCCAGGTCTGTGCCCAAACAGCTTCTACTTCTAAAAATACACCTCTCCAGAAATAAGTCTATCACTGTTGCTGCTTGCTACAGACCCCCCTCAGCCCCCAGCTGTGCCCTGGACACCATATGTGAATGTATTGCCCCCCATCTATCCTCAGAGTTCATACTGCTTGGTGACCTAAACTGGGATATGCTTAACACCCCGGCCGTCCTACAATCTAAACTAGATGCCCTCAATCTCACACAAATTATCAAGGAACCTACCAGGTACAACCCTAAATCCGTAAACATGGGCACCCTCATAGATATCATCCTGACTAATTGACCCTCTAAATACACCTCCGCTGTCTTCAACCAGGATCTCAGCGATCACTGCCTCATTGCCTGCGTCCGTAATGGGTCAGAGGTCAAACGACCACCCCTCATCACTGTCAAACGCTCCCTAAAACACTTCAGCGAGCAGGCCTTTCTACTTGACCTGGCCCGGGTATCCTGGATGGATATTGACCTCATTCCATCAGTAGAGGCTGCCTGGTTGTTCTTTAAAAGTGCTTTCCCTCATCTTAAATAAGCATGCCCCATTCAAAAAATTCAGAACTAAGAACAGATATATCCCCTGGTTCACCCCAGACTTGACTGCCCTTGACCAGCACAAAAACATCTTGTGGCGTACTGCATTAGCATCGAACAGCCCCCGCGATATGCAACTTTTCAGGGAAGTCAGGAATCAATATACACAATCAGTTAGGAAAGCAAAGGCTAGCTTTTTCAAACAGAAATTTGCATCCTGTAGCACTAACGCCAAAAAGTTTTGGGACACTGTAAAGTCCATGGAGAATAAGAGCACCTCCTCCCAGCTGCCCACTGCACTGAGGCTAAGAAACACTGTCACCACCGATAAATCTACGATAATCGAGAATTTCAATAAGCATTTTGCTATGGCTGGCCATGTTTTGCACCTGGCTACCCCTACCCCGGCCCCCCCCCCCCCCCCCCCCCTACCCCCCGCAACTTGCCCATGCCCCCCCCCCCCCCCCCCCCCCCGCTTCTCATTCACCCAAATTCAGATAGCTGATGTTCTGAAAGAGCTGCAAAATCTGGACCCCTACAAATCAGCTGGGCTAGACAATCTGGACCCTTTCTTTCTAAAATTAGCCGCCGAAATTGTAGCAACCCCTATTACTAGCATGTTCAACCTCTCTTTCGTATCATCTGAGATCCCCAGAGATTGGAAAGCTGCCGCAGTCAACCCCCTCTTCAAAGGGGGTGACACTCTAGATCCAAACTGTTACAGATCCCCGTCCATTTCGAATCCCACCGTACCTTCTGCTCTATGCAATCTGGTTTCCGTGCACCTCAGCCACGCAAAAGGTCCTAAACGATATTATAACCGCGATCGATAAAAGACAGTACTGTGCAGCTGTCTTCATCGACCTGGCCAAGGCTTTTGACTCTGTAAATCACCGCATTCTTATTGGTAGACTAAATAGCCTTGGTTTCTCAAATGACTGCCTCCCCCGGTTCACCAACTACCTCTGGCAGTCTCTATGGGGGTGCCACAGGGTTCAATTCTCGGGCCGACTCTATTCTCTGTGTATATCAATGATGTCGCTCTTGCTGCTGGTGACTCTCAGATCCACATCTATGCAGACGACACCATTTTGTATACATCTGGCCCTTCATTGGACACTGTTAACAAACCTCCTAACAAGCTTCAATGCCATACAACACTCCTTCCATAGCCTCCAACTGCTCTTAAACGCTAGTAAAACTAAATGCATGCTCTTCAATCGAATGCTGCTTGCACCCGCCTGCCGACTAGAATCACTACTCTCGGCGGGTCTGGCTTAGAATATGTAGACAACTACAAATACCTAGGTGTCTGGTTAGACCACAAACTCTCCTTCCAGACTCACATTAAGCATCTCCAATCCAAAGTTAAATCTAGAATCGGCTTCCTATTTTGCAACAAAGCCTCCTTCACTCATGCTGCCAAACATGCCCTCGTAAAACTGACTATCCTACCGATCCTTGACTTCGGCGATGTCATTTACAAAATAGCCTCCAACACTCTACTCAGCAAATTAGATGTAGTATATCACAGTGTCATCCGTTTTGTCACCAAAGCCCCATATTCTACCCACCATTGTGACCTGTACGCTCTCGTTGGCTGGCCCTCACTACATATTCGTCGCCAAACCCATTGGCTCCAGGTCATCTATAAATCACTGCTAGGCAAATCCCCGCCTTATCTTAGCTCATTGGTCACCATAGCAACACCCACCCGTAGTATGCGCTCCAGCAGGTATATCTCACTGGTCATCCCCAAAGCCAACACCTCCTTTGGCCGCCATTCCATCCAGTTCTCTGCTACTAATGACTGGAACAAACTGCAAAAATCTCTGAAGCTGGAGACTCTTATCTCCCTCACTAACTTTAAGCATCAGTTGTCAGAGTAGCTTACCGATCACTGCACCTGTACACAGCCCATCTGAAATTAGCCCACCCAACTACCTCATCCCCATATTGTTATTTATTTTGCTAATTTGCACCCCAGTATCTCTATTTGCACATCATCTTCTGCACATCTATCATTCCAGTGTTAATACTAAATTGTAATTATTTTGCACTATGGCCTATTTATTGCCTTACCTCCATAACTTACTACATTTGCACACACTGTATATAGATTTTCTATTGTGTTATTGACTGTACGTTTTGTTTATTCCATATGTAACTCTGTGTTGTTGTTTTTATCGCACTGCTTTGCTTTATCTTGGCCAGGTCGCAGTTGTAAATGAGAACTTGTTCTCAACTGGCTTACCTGGTTAAATAAAGGTGAAATAAAAAAGAGAGACTCACCTGTGGCAACATGGAGGCCATGAAGTCCAGTACAGGCAGTACCAGGCCACTGGGTAGCAGAGACAGGGCCTCTATAGCAGCCTGGAGAGACCCTGACGCCCTGGGGAGCTCCATGGGCCCGGGGGGTCCTATCCTCCTCCCGTAGCCCAGGCACGTCCACTGGTCCCGGATGAAATTAGCTGCCATTCGGCCCCAGTCCTGGAGGAGAGGACCCTGCTCTGAAACACTGTGGACAGATGACAAACTCTTAATTATCAGAGATATCAGTAAGGCCCTCTGATTACTACTATCTCCCAGACAACACACACACACACACACACACACACACACACATTACTTCTACTAGGGACCTCTGATTACCAAGGCCACCAAAACCCACATTAGAGCTGTGCAAAATAGCTTTTAGTTTCAGGGCAGTGTAGTCCTGGAACTCCTTGAAAGTTTTTTTTAAACTTGACAAATAGTTGTTTTAAGAGATAAATTCACAAAATGTTTTGAACGACTAGAGTGAGTCTAAGAGGTTATTGTAATATGTTCTGTTGTATTTAAATTAATATGCACATGAGGTATAGGTCCTGTGTAGCTCAGTTGGTAGAGCATGGCGTTTGCAACGCCAGGGTTGTAGGTTTGATTCCCACGGGGGACCAGTACGAGAAAAAAAAAAAATTATGCACTCACTGCTGTAAGTTGCTCTGGATAAGAGCGACTGCTAATTGATTTAAAATGTAAAAAAACAGTATGTGGGTGGAGAAGGGGTAGGCTGGGGTGTGTAACGTGTAATATGTAGAGGTAATAGAAACATGGATCTTGTTTGTGTTCTTACTTTGCTATTGTTGTTTTTCAAATTTCTGTATGTTTTTTATATTTCTTAAGAACTCTTGGAAGACTAGCCTTCGGGCTAAAAGAGATCCTAACAAAATCAATATTTATTTATTTATTTTTATTTATTTATTTTCACCTTTATTTAACCAGGTAAGCCAGTTGAGAACAGGTTCTCATTTACAACTGCGACCTGGCCAAGATAAAGCAAAGCAGTGCGATAAAAACAACACAGAGTTACATATGGGGTAAAAAACATAAAGTCAAAAATACAACAGAAAATATATATACAGTGTGTGCAAATGTAGCAAGTTATGGAGGTAAGGCAATAAATAGGCTATAGTGCAGAATAATTACAATAGTATTAACACTGGAATGCTAGATGTGCAAATAGAGATACTGGGGTGCAAAAGAGCAAAATAAATAACAATATAGGGATGAGGTAGTTGGGTGGGCTAATTTCAGATGGGCTGTGTACAGGTGCAGTGATCGGTAAGGTGCTCTGACAACTGATGCTTAAAGTTAGTGAGGGAGATAAGAGTCTCCAGCTTCAGAGATTTTTGCAATTCGTTCCAGTCATTGGCAGCAGAGAACTGGAAGGAATGGCGGCCAAAGGAGGTGTTGGCTTTGGGAATGACCAGTGAGATATACCTGCTGGAGCGCAGACTACGGGTGGGTGCTGCTATGGTGACCAATGAGCTAAGATAAGGCGGGGATTTGCCTAGCAGTGATTTATAGATGGCCTGGAGCCAGTGGGTTTGACGACGAACATGTAGTGAGGACCAGCCAACAAGAGCGTACAGGTCACAGTGGTGGGTAGTGTATGGGGCTTTGGAGACAAAACGGATGGCACTGTGATAGACTACATCCAATTTGCTGAGTAGAGTGTTGGAGGCTATTTTGTAAATGACATCGCCGAAGTCAAGGATCGGTAGGATAGTCAGTTTTACGAGGGCATGTTTGGCAGCATGAGTGAAGGAGGCTTTGTTGCGAAATAGGAAGCCGATTCTAGATTTAACTTTGGATTGGAGATTCTTTATGTGGGCACAAAATAATCCGAAATACAACACAAACAAACAGCAAATACATCCAACAAGTTTGTAGAGTCACAAGCTTGATGTAATCATTGTGTTCTGGGAATATTGGACCAAATACTAAACTTTTGACTACTTTAATACACATATAAACTACCGTTCAAAAGTTTGGGGTCACTTAGAAATGTCCTTGTTTTCGAAAGAAAAGCAATTTTTTTGTCCATTAAAATAACATCAAATTGATCAGAAATACAGTGTAGACATTGTTAATGTTGTAAATGGCTATTGTAGCTGGAAACGGCTGATTTTTAATGGAATATCTACATAGACGTACAGAGGCCCATTATCAGCATCCATCAGTCCTGTGTTCCAATGGCACGTTGTGTTTGCTAATCCAAGTTTATCATTTTAAAAGGCTAATTGATCATTAGAAAACCATTTTGCAATTATGTTAGCACAGCTGAAAACTGTTGCGCTGATTAAAGAAGCAATAAAACTGGCCTTCTTGAGACTAGTTGAGTATCTGGAGCATCAGCAATTGTGGGTTCGATTACAGGCTCAAAATGGCCAGAAACAAATAACTTTCTTCTGAAACTCGTCAGTCTATTCTTGTTCTGAGAAATGAAGGCTATTCCATGCAAGAAATTGCCAAGAAACTGAAGATCTCGTACAACGCTGTGTACTACTCCCTTCACAGAACAGCGCAAACTGGCTCTATCCAGAATAGAAAGAGGAGTGGGAGGCCCCGGTGCACAACTGAGCAAGAGGACAAATACATTAGAGTGTCTAGTTTGAGAAACAGACGCCTCACAGGTCCTCAACTGGCAGCTTCATTAAATAGTACTTGCAAAACACCAGTCTCAATGTCAACAGTGAAGAGGCGACTCCGGGATGCTGACCTTCTAGGCAGAGTTGCAAAGAAAAAGCAATATCTCAGACTGAAAGATTAAGATGGGCAAAAGAACACAGACACTGGACAGAGGAAGATTTGAAAAAAGTGTTATGGACAGACAAATCAAAGTTTGAGGTGTTCGGATCACAAAGAAGAACATTTGTGAGACGCAGACCAAATGAAAAGATGCTGGAGGAGTGCTTGATGCCATCTGTCAAGCATGGTGGAGGCAATGTGATGGTCTGGGGGTGCTTTGGTGGTGGTAAAGTGGGAGATTGGTACAGGGTAAAAGGGATCTTGAAGAAGGAAGGCTATCACTCCATTTTGCAATGCCATGCCATACCCTGTGGACGGCGCTTGATTGGAGCCAATTTCCACCTACAACAGGACAATGACCCAAAGCACAGCCCCAAACTATGCAATAACTATTTAGAGAAGAAGCAGTCAGCTGGTATTCTGTCTATAATGGAGTGGCCAGCACATTCACCGGATCTCAACCCTATTGAGCTGTTGTGGGAGCAGCTTGACCTTATTGTACGTAAGAAGTGCCCATCAAGCCAATCCAACTTGTGGGAGGTGCTTCAGGAAGCATGGGGTGAAATCTCTTCAGATTACCTCAACAAATTGACAACTAGAATGCCAAAGGTCTGCAAGGCTGTAATTGCTGCAAATGGAGGATTCTTTGACAAAAGCAAAGTTTGAAGGACACAATTATTATTTCAATTAAAAATCATTATTTCTAACCTTGTCAATGACTACATTTCCTATGCATTTTGCTATATTTCCTATTCAAACTCATGTCATGTGTGTTTTCATGGAAAACAAGGACATTTCTAAGTGACCCCAAACTTTTGAATGGTAGTGTAAGTGAATTTGTCCCAATACTTTTGGTCCCCTAAAATGGGGGGGACTATGTACAAAAAGTGCTGTAATTTCCCCACCTGATATGGATGAAAATACCCTCAAATTAAAGCTGTCAGTCTGCACTTTAACCTCATAGTCATTGTATCAAATCCAAAGTGCTGGAGTACAGAGCCAAAACAACAACAAATGTGTCACTGTCCCAATACTTTTGGAGCTCACTGTATTTAGCTGTCCATATCCCATACACAATTTCCATTTTACCATTTGAGTTGTAACCTCTGGGAGATGTTTTTTCTCCCAAATGTAAATTCCAGGTTGCACAGCAAAATATTTAAGAGCATGTGACCAAAACAGTCACAATTTAGAGCCCTGACTGTCAGAGAAATTAGGACCATATAGTGTTTATACTAGTTGTGTACTATACAACAACACATTACATCTGCATTCAAACAATACCATCCATCCATACTATATACTACACTCTACTGTTCTCTACTGACCCTGTTGACTGATCTGCAGTGGGAGGTTTCAGCAGGGTCTGGTTGAAGTTGGCCAGAGAGAGAGGAGGGGCTGGGGGTGGAGCAGGGGAGTAGAAGTAGCAACACAGATCGACCAGTAGAATCATGGTCTCTGATTGGAGGTTGAACACTCCCAGCGCTGCAACCTCACAGGTCATGGCCAACGACGCCATGGCAACCGCCCTGGACACCTGACCCGCCACAGAGGGGATCTAAGAGAAACACAAACACAGTGAAGTCCCTTCCAGTTCAATAGTGAAAACCATGACAAATATCAATATGTCATGACAAATAGCAGTTCAACTAGTCTTCTTTGAAATCAGAGTGTAACCGCTAAAATAAATATCCCATTATTCAAATTGACACATGAATCCAATGATTTATGAATTGACTAGTGAAGGATAGCAGCTTGAGAGAGGGTAGATAGATCCTGTAGTACTATACCTGGTCCGCTTCTAGGGTCCTCAGGACGTATCTGAGGAGTCTGGGGAAATAGGCCTCCTGTACATTGGAGTGGTTCCACTCTAACACACTGTACATCAGCACCACCTCCTTCAGCACCGACAGGTAGAGCTCAGCACGCTCTACATCACATAGCTGGAGAGGACATACAAACAAAACACAGGCTGAGGATAAATGCAGGTACATGATCAATGTTGTAGGATGTGAGTGAGAGTGAGTGAGAGTGAGCGTGCATTTTCACCTCCTGCAGTTCTCCACTCAGTCTTCGGAGGATGAACTCCTGAATGGGCTCCACCACGCCCAGAATCAGCGTTTCCATGGAGACCGTCACACTGTCCTCTGTATAAGACAGAAGACAAAAAACGTTCATTTTTATTTTTACAATACAGAAAATATGATGTTGCATGTTTCCAGTGCAATGAATCAATATGGATCATTACTATGAATCACTGCTATGGATCACTACTATGGATCACTGCTATGGATCACTACTATGGATCACTGCTATGGATCACTACTCGAGTCAAGTTGAGAAAAGAAGAGGAGTAGAGTAGAGTAGAGTAGAGTACAGTAGAGTAGAGTAGAGTAGAGCAGAGCAGAGTAGAGTAGAGTAGAGCAGAGTAGAGTACAGTAGGGTAGAGTACAGTAGAGTAGAATACAGTAGAGTAGAGTACAGTAGAGTACAGCACAGTACAGTACAGTACAGTACAGTAGAGTAGAGTACAGTAGAGTACAGTAGAGTACAGTAAATACCTTGCTCTTTCTCTGGCTGCAGTACTGCAGCAGGGGTGTGTCTGGAGCGTGTGAGCTGCAGTACTGCAGCAGGGGTGTGTCTGGAGCGTGTGAGCTGCAGTACTGCAGCAGGGGTGTGTCTGGAGCGTGTGAGCTGCAGTAGTCGTAGCAGCAGCTGCAGGCTCTTGTCAGTCTTGCGTAGCGGAAGGTAGACATTAGTGTGGAGCCTGCTCAGTGTGTCCAGTAGGGGGCGTAAGACAGACTCCATCCCACCGCTGACACCAGTAGTCTCCTCTCCTCCAGAACTCCTCTGAGTCCTCTCCTCTGTGTCAACACACAGTAGGATGGCCCTGGCTAGCAGCTCAGCCTCTCCTGGGTCTGGTACACTGTCTGTCTGCTCTGTAGGACGTCACAACAAAGTTCATCATTACAGTCATCTATTGTATATACTAGAGGTGTGTCCATCTAGACATACTCATATCTGTAACCGTTGATATTCGTGATCAGATAATACTCGTAAATTGGAAAAACGGATTCACCTGTGCTAGCCGGGACTCACCTGTGCTAGCCGGGACTCACCTGTGCTAGCCGGGACTCACCTGTGCTAGCCGGGACTCACCTGTGCTAGCCGGGACTCACCTGTGCTAGCCGGGACTCTGAGGAAGGCCTCCATCTGTTGTTGGACGTAGCCTCTCACAGTCTCTCTCTCTGGAGAAGTACTGGTACTGGTACCATCACCTGATTCTCTGACACAGGGCCTGAAGCTGCCTTCACTTTCAGCCAGCCAGTCACACAGCTAGTGAGGAGACACAAATACACAAGGGAAAACTGATGGAAATACACTAAATATTATAATTTTTACGTTTGAAAAGAACAGACCTCTTCCCTCATTCCACCCCCACACAGTACCTGATTCCAGAGTACTGTCCCTCTACATAGAGACTCGTCTGCTCTGAAGTGCACCAGCAAACTAAACACATTATCCAACGTCACTGAGGTCTGCAAAAGATGGCACAAATATCATCCATGTTTAGCAACGGCTATTTTGATTATGTTGTCATTTGTATGCTGATAGCTATAATCTCTTCTTCAACACTGTATTTGGGTGATAAATGTCATCACTTTGCACCAACGTGGCACAGCCTCAAACACATCATAGTGTCTTACCACATCTGTCAGGGAGAGGGCGGTGTTTAGCAGGAAACACTGTGCCGCTCCTCTCAGTAGCACCTGGTGGGTGATCATGGTGGAGCGAAGCACCTCCCTGAGATACAACACAGAAACCCTTAGGGACAGTTTCCCGGACACAGATTACCCATAGCCATTGACTAAGCAGAGTGTTCTATGGAGATTCATAGAATCCACATTTCCACACCAAGCAATACCACCATGGCCATAATAAACACTAAATAAATAACCTAATGTCAAGTTAGAGTCTAGACAATGGCTGCATTTGAAATGGCACCCTATTCCCTATATAGTGCACTCATAGGGCTTTGGACCAACAAATAGGGTACTATTTCAGATTTGCCCCATAACCACAGGCTACCTGAGAGCGTGCAGGCCGTCAGGGCCCAGGAGAGGGCAGGGAGGGAGGTGGGACAGGGCCTGAGAGAGGAAGAGGATGGGGACAGAACACCAGTGTTGAGAGCCTAGCCGCTGGACAAGCTGCAGCAACACAGGACCTGGGGAGACAGAGGACAGAGGATCAGCATTACAGGACCTGGGGAGACAGAGGACAGAGGATCAGCATTACAGGACCTGGGGAGACAGAGGACAGAGGTTCAACATTACAGGACCTGGGGAGACAGAGGACAGAGGATCAACATTACAGGACCTGGGGAGACAGAGGACAGAGGATCAGCATTACAGGACCTGGGGAGACAGAGGACAGAAGATCAGCATTACAGGACCTGGGGAGACAGAGGACAGAGGATCAACATTACAGGACCTGGGGAGACAGAGGACAGAGGATCAACATTACAGGACCTGGGGAGACAGAGGACAGAGGATCAACATTACAGGACCTGGGGAGACAGAGGACAGAGGATCAACATTACAGGACCTGGGGAGACAGAGGACAGAGGATCAGCATTACAGGACCTGGGGAGACAGAGGACAGAGGATCAACATTACAGGACCTGGGGAGACAGAGGACAGAGGATCAACATTACAGGACCTGGGGAGACAGAGGACAGAGGATCAACATTACAGGACCTGGGGAGACAGAGGACAGAGGATCAGCATTACAGGGCCTGGGGAGACAGAGGACAGAGGATCAGCATTACAGGACCTGGGGAGACAGAGGACAGAAGATCAGCATTACAGACCATCTCTGATGAACAGTCATTACTGTTTGCATTACCACCACAACAAGCTACAGTACAAAAATCTGGGTCAAGTTCAGTTGGGAGAAAACTTTTTGAAATGTACATGAATTTGTCCAATAAGAAGAACCCAGATTTTCATTTTCCTCTGCAAAACGTTGTACTAGGGTGTATCCTACTGAACATGGCCCAGGTTTTTCAGTGCCCTGTGTGGAAGCTCTGTTACAGTACCTCTGTTCTCCTGTGGCAGGCTGCTGAAGAACCTGACCATGAAGACCTGCAGCTTGACTCCCAGCTCAGGACACTCTCCTACACTCTGGCCTGCAGTCCTGGAGATTGAGAGACATAACCCTCCTCAACATTTTGAGTGGAAGTCACTCTAAATAGGCCTAATTCACTACTTCATCACTAGCAGAAACTGCATCATCTATGTGTCTATAAATCAATATTGTGTTTTGCTGTTGTGCTGCTATGAGCGCTGGCTCACCTGTGAAAGAGGGAGCTTTCAGACATCACATCCATAAAAGGACCCACAATGAACTGAGGAACAAGGGGACAAAGGATAAGAAGATCTCTCATACACTAAACACCTACCGTCCCTCCTCATCTCACCCACCAAACCAAGAAACAAAACCACCACCAATCCGTCACTAATGAGAAGGAAGTAGCTGACTATTGGACAGTGCATACACTAATAACATAGAAAACGCCAGGGTAGTGGGTTCGATCCCCGGGACCACCCATACGTAAAACATTTATGCACACATGACTGTAAGTCGCTTTGGATAAAAGCGTCTGCTAAATGGCATATTATATTATTATATTATAAAAGGGAAAACCTAGAATTTGGTCATTCTGGGTAGATGTTCTAACACTGATTGACAAGTGTAGCAGGTACCTGTGAGAAGGCCAGGGCGAAGGCAGGGCGTCGGACCACCTGGAGTACCAGGAGGTGACACACTCCCTCTCTCATGACGGACTTGTTCTCACTGTGAAACATACGTTGGTACACACCCAGCAGCCATGACGGGTGGAACAGACTGATGCCTGAGAGAAGACAGATGGACCATTGGTAGGCAGTATTTAGCAGGATTTTAAAAGGTTTGGGTTGTCACCTTATGGTTGACACAAACACACTCATCACCTTGACTATCATTCGCTGCTGTTTGGATCAAGGTATGGATTCTGTTGAGCACAGGGCGGACCACATGAATCTGGAAAGAAACAGAGGAAAGGTAATAGTTGTTTATGACGTTATAATGGTGTTATAAATGCATGTATAATGCATTATGAAGAGGGGTTTCATAGCAAGTGTTACCCATAATATTCCTTACCTGGTTCTCCTCCAGTGTCTCCATAACCAAGGCATAGTCCTCCCAGAACTCTCTGAGCAACTTGCTTCTGTCTGGGGCCCATCTGAATATGATCTCATCATCTGCAAAGGACTCACATAGTTACAACTAGGCTAAACTATACTGTTACAACTAGGGTAAACTATACTGTTTTACAGACTTTAGTATTAATCTGTACAGTGAAGAAAATGGCTTCATATGGATAATATTATAATCAAGCTTGTCAGTCTGTCTGTCACATTTATTAGCATATTACCTTCAATTGACACTGAACTGCTTGGAAACTCGGCCGCCTCATCCTCTGACAGAGCGACACACCTTTTCAGCAGGTACAACGCCCGCTTCCGGGACACGTTGTCTTTGTGGGTCAGTCCATCTTGTAGAATCCTCCAGAACTGCAGAGAACGACGAGGGTCAGGTCGAGTATAGCTCAGACTTTGAGGAGGGGTGTGCAGCTGTAGTTTAGCCGGCGGGAAGAGATAGTCGGAGAGAGCTGTTAAACACAGCAAAGTGCGTTCTGTCACCACAGGTGAGTTCGTGTTTGAGCTGTCACTCTTGTGCCAGCTACACAGATCCTCTAAGATGAATTGGAGTGTACTCGCTATCCTCTCCTCGCTGTAGCAGTTGAGGAGAGTGAAAATAAGCCGAACGGTGATTTTGGACACCAGAGCATCCGATAACGTCTTTATACAGGACATGGCGGATGAGAGGATCGACGTGGTCAATTCTTCGTTGGATGAGAGAGTGGGTAGAATGACTGACATGGCTTCGATAGCCACGTCGATACCCAGCCGCCCCTCACCGGGAAGCTCTTCCTCCGTCTCCCCGTCTGGCAGCTGGAAGGATGGCAGGACAGTGCGGGCGACTCGCCCTGAAACTGCCGTGTCACACAGTGTGTTGATGCAGACAGAAAGAAGCCAGCACACAGCGTTGGTGATTTCACCCCTTCCATCTTGCACACTTTTACCATTGCATGCCATGTCTCCGTTCGAGACTTTCAAGAGAAGTGGTAAACATTGTGTCCAAATGATCGACTCAACCTTTCGTAGAAAGATGTCTCTTTTTGCAGTTGAAAAGGCAACTTTGTCGCCATCGTCAGATGTGTCCGACTGGGGTAGTTTACCAATCCCATCAATAAACGTTGTCAGTGCCTCTACTCTTTCTGTGTCCGGCCACAGATCACTTGGCCAGCACAACGTGTTAAACAAAGTATCCGGATCATGACAACTTGATAAAAGGGCATTTATTAAAATAGAAGACATTTCAAAAGCCTACTTCAACGTGTGTACGAAGATTCACAGATGCCCTCGTGTTTCTTGTCGGTATGTAAACTTCCTGATACGTCACTCACCGTTGCCAAACGCAACTCTCGCGAGAGAGTTGCGTTTCTCATGCCAATAAAGCACTATGAATTTAATTGAAATAAAAACACTTTTTAGCAACCCAAAGCTTCAAACTAGCCCCACTGCACCATATTTGCAAATATGTATATAAATTAATGTGGCTCACTTAACCTGAGCAGTAGGAATTATTGTACTCTATACAACTCTCTCTATATATTACCTGCAAGTGAAAAACGGTTTTTAATTTATTTCAAACAACCCTAATTTGAGACAGACCCGCAAGATTTGTCTGATCTCCACCACTGACCACTCACATAATTCCTATCAGATACAAAATCTTACCCAACCAACTCGATGATCCCCTCACTCTCTCTTGCTGTTTTATAGGCAGGTGCATTTGGTGCAACATGCAGGACAGTCAAACTGATTTTGTTGTGTGGTTGAGAGGAAGGGCAATTTCAGGAGTAGCAGTAAATGCATGGGTCACATGAAGCCCATGTGACCTGTTGAGATTCAGTGGATCTGGAGATACTTTTCAGCGTCAATGCATATAACAATATACACCAATAGAACGCACTAGAATAGTTGTGCCTTTCATTGGAAGGAGAGTGTTCTTGAGCAAATCAACAAAAACATTCAAAAACGGTCAAAATAACAGGCAAATAAACTGGGGAAATAATGTATATTTCCTTGGATTAGTATTAAGATCATACCATAGACCACTGGTATTCAAACTTTTTCAGCGGGAACCCCTTTTTTTCTGACAATTTCTGGGGACCCAATTTTTTTCACATTCATTTCCTAATTACCTCACCCCATGCCAAATATAATGTCACGACCTTAAAATCGGTACATTAGATTTTTACATCAACAAATAACCTTCAATTCATTACATTTTAATCTCTTATCAAATTGAAAAGAAACCAATAAATACATTTAATCAATCAAATGTAATTTTTCTAAATATCTTTCTCAAAAACGTTGTATATTGTCCCATACAATAACCCGTAAGCTTACATTTTTGTTTAGTTTGGCGACACCAGTGCAGTTCCCCCGCAACCCCACTAGGGGTCGCAACCGACTTTGAATACCACTGCCATAGACTGTATAGTATCAAAATAAAGAGATCATACCTTATCAGATCAGTATTTAGGCTTATTGTATCTAATCCAAAGTGCGCCAATTACACACTATAGTAACAAAGAAGCAACTGACCAATATAAAAAAGAGGTAACTGACCCCAATATGTGAGCTGAGCAACATAGAGAGTCTTTGTCATTGCTTAATTTATATAATAATTCCAGTGTATGCATGAAGACAATCACAGTAATAGTTCTAAGTACATAATACTGTGCTGCTTATTAGTAACATTATTAGAGCTATGGCAGACTTGTAATATCATAAAATATCAATTTGATTCTTAAGTATTATTGCGACAGAATTAGAACAAATATACACAATCGTGTACGTATGATGTTCATTTCAGAGCATTCTTTTTTTTTTACAGACAAACTGACAAAGGAAACAAAAGTAAAATGTAGGATTAAAAATGGTGTTGGTTATTTTTATTAATGTAATGACGATACATTTCATTTACACAGGATGTCAACGTGCAGTAAAGTACTTTGTTCTTCACAACAGACCATAAAGTACTTGGATTCTGGAGGTAATGCCAGTTCAAACTATGCCACGATTCACACACACCAATTAAAAAACTAACTGAAGAAGAAATGCAATGGTCACCCCCATTTACATAAGGACTATACAGCTGTGTATAATTTACAGTTATTGATATGGTTACAATGTGTTAGTACCTAAAAGTAAAAAATATAGTAAAATAGTAGAAAATATAAGACAATTATGTACAAAGTCTCTAAAAAAGGTAAAACAAAAACAGTGTCAAACATGTTGAATAAATATGTAGAGTAGTTCTGTATTGGGATGACTATTGAAGGCGATGGCCTCCTTCCGTTTCACAATGAACGCTACCAATACCAATCAATGTCAGACTTCTTCTCTCCTCTTGAAAAGGTCCATAAAGTCGTCCAACATCTCTGTGCAGCCTCTCCCCTGTATCTGGGTCATACAGTAGAGCACAGGCTTGAAGAGGGGCATCCATGCTCCTTGATGTAACCAAGCCAGCACCGTACAGTTCGGAAAGGCCTGGTTCAGTAGTGTGAAAAGGGTATTGGTGTTCACAGAAAGGTATTGGTGCTCCTTGATGTAACTAGGCCAGCACAGTTCAGTTTGGCCAGGTAGTGTAAAAACATTATGTTCTACAGTTAGAACTCACGCTGCATGCAGCCACTCCCCTGTATCCTACAGTTTCATTGGAGGGGGATGTAGGTAGAGAATAGACTTGAAGAAGGACATTGGTCCTCTGTTGTTCTACAGTATAAACTCCAACAGCTGTTCGTCTCCCAGTAGATCCAGGGAGAGGCAGTTCATAGACCTGTGTCCATAGAAGCTGCCCTTAGCCGGGCAGTGGAAGGGGACGTAGTAGCCCCCGTTGTTACACCCTGGGGGGCTCTTAGCGTTACTCTGGGGGTCCGGGAGGGGCAGGCCGAAGGTGTAGCTGTGGGAGGAGTCAGTGGGGAGGGTCGTGCCGAGGGGGGCGGGAGGGGGGAAGAGGCGAACGTCATCCAGACTCTGGCTGTGGCGGTCCACGCAATGGGATCTCGTCTTCAGGATCTGCAATACAGAAAGAGAGAAAGTTTATGAAAGTGATAAGAGATAGAAGGAGAGGAAAACATGGAGTATCCTGAGAAAGGAGGAGGAGGAGGAAGAAGAGGAAGATAGGAGGAGGATAGGAGTCTTACCTGTCCCAGGGTATCTTTGCTGCGTAGTGTCACCAGATCTTCACCTCTGTCTACCTGATCCCCCTTTAATCCTGTTAAAATGACATCACTGTAGTCAGCTAGAGGCAGGTACGTGGACTCCATTTTACACTCACATTTCATTTCAGCAATGCAAGAATCTGAAATAATATCATAAAATTCCCATGCCACTAGGGGGCATATGAGACTACATTTTAAACGTTCTTTATGAACAATAGCTCATCTCTGCTAAAGTTTCAGTACAATTAGTTAAACTAGTAGCAGTAGTACTTTTCCACAAATATATGGGAAAAATTCAAGTTTTGGTAGTATGTTATTTAAAAACACTTCTCATGTCCTATAAGTTCTCAGTTGTTAAAATATTTAGAATGTAATGTGATAAGAACTCATGTGGCTTACAACCTCACCTTCACAATGAGTCTCTGAGGTGAGCATAGGACAATCAACCGACACGCCCTCAATCAGCTCAGCCAATCTCAGCAATTCCTCTGCGTCGTCCACGGAAACCTCTCCTGGACTGTCCACACTGGCCTGCTGGGTCTCTGAAGAGGAGAATCAGAATACTTAGTGGAAAAATACTTTTGAATGAACGATCAATGTCCGCAATAATATTCCACTTAGAATGAAGTGATATGTACACAGAGTGTATAAAACATTAGGAACACCTTTGTAATATTGAGTTACACCACCTTCCCCTTCTGTCCTCAGAACAGCCACAATTCGTCGGGGCATGGACTCTACAAGGTGTCGAAAGCGTTCCACAGGGATGCTGGCTCATGTTAACTCCAATGCTTCCCACAGTTGTGTCAAGTTGGCTGGTAGTGGATCTCTACTCCGAATAACTCGTTCCATCTCATCCCACAGATGCTCAATTGGATTGAGAACTGGTGACTGGGAAGGCCACAGCAGTAAGCCGAATTCACTGTCATGTTTGTGGAACCATTCCTGGAAAATCCTAGCCTTGTGGCATGGGGCATTATCCTGCTGAAAAAATCAATTTGCAGATGGATACACTGCTGCCATGAAGGAATGCACCTTAATTGGCAATGATGTTCAGATATTCTGTAGTATTCAAACTTCGCTCCACTTTTACCAAGGGGCCCAATGTGTGCCATGAAAACACACCCCACACCATCACACCACCCCCACCAGCCTGTCATTTTGACACGCAGCATGATGGATACATGTGGTTTTCTCCATTCCCTAGTCCTCCCATCAGCGTGAAACAGCAGGAACCGGGATTCATCAGACCAGGCAATGTTTTTCTAATTCTCCAGTGTTTTCATTCCTTAGCCCAATGCAACGGTAGTTTCTTGTTTTTTGCTGAAAGAAGTGGAACTCTGTAAGGTCGTCGGCTACCATACCCCATTTGTGTCAAGGTACGACGAGTTGTGCATTATTTTATGGGTCTTTGGGGACCAATGTTGTACTGGACTGTCAGTTGACTAACTGTGGCCCGGCTGTTGCTCTGCACAATGTGTCGGCCTCCTTTGTCCTCTTTCATCAATGACCAGTTTTCGGCCACTGGCTGGATGTCCTTTGGGTGGTGGACCATTCTTGATACATACGGGAAACTGTTAAGTGTGAAAAACCCAGCAGCGTTGCAGTTCTTGACACAAACCGGTGCGCCTGGTACCGACTACCATACCCCGTTCAAAGGCACTTAAATATTTTGTCTTGCCCATTCACCCTCTGAATTGCACAAATACACAATCCATGTCTCAATTATGTCAAGGCTTCAAAATCCTTCTTTAACCTGTTTCCTCCCCTTCATCTACACTGATTGAAGTGGATTTAACAGGTGACATCAATAAGGGATCATAGCTTTCACCTGAATTCACCTGGTCAATCTATGTCACGGAAAGTGTATTTGAATAACCACACTAACATACCATGTAGAATTAAGCAATATATTTGGCAAGCATTGTAAGCAGTATTCTAGTGTGGATATTGGAACGTAGCCAAAGTTAACTGAACATGGAGTATTTATTCCATACCGCAGGTATGTGTGTGTGTATACTACCAGTCAAAAGTTTGGACACACCTACTCATTCAAGGGTTTTTCTTTATTTTTACAATTTTCTACATTGTAGAATAATAGTGAAGACATCAAAACTATGAAATAAAACATATGGAATCATGCAGTAACCAAAAAAGTGTTAAACAAATCCAAATATATTTGATATTTGAGATTCTTCAAATAACCACCCTTTGCCTTGATGACAGCTTTGCACACTCTTGGCATTCTCTCAACCAGCTTCACCTGGAATGCTTTTCCAACAGTCTTGAAGGCGTTGCACTTGTTGGCTGCTTTTCCTTCACTCTGCCGTCTGACTCATCCCAAACCATCTCAATTAGGTTGAGGTCGGGGGATTGTGGAGGCCAGGTTATCTGATGCAGCACTCCATCACTCTACTTCTTGGTAAAATAGCCCTTACACAGCCTGGAGGTGTGTTGGGATATTGTCCTGTTGAAGAACAAATGATAGCCCAAACCAGATGGGATGGCGTATCGCTGCAGAATGTTGTGGTAGCCATGCTGGTTAAGTGTGCCTTGAATTCTAAATAAATCACAAACAGTGTCACCAGCAAAGCACCCCCACACCATAACACCTCCTCCTCCATGCTTCACGGTGGGAACTACACATGCGGAGATAATCCGTTCACCCACACCGCGTCTCACAAAGACACGGCGGTTGGAACCAAAAATCTCCAATTTGGACTCCAGACCTAAGGACACATTTCCACCGGACTAATGTCCATTGCTCGGGTTTCTTGGCCCAAGCAGGTCTCTTCTTATTATTGGTGTCCTTTAGTAGTGGTTTCTTTGCAGCAATTCTACCATGAAGGCCTGATTCACACAGTCCCCTCTGAACAGTTGATGTTGAGATGTGTCTGTGACTTGAACTCTGTGAAGCACTTATTTGGCCTGTAATTTCTGAGGCTGGTAACTCTAATGAACTTATCCTCTGCAGCAGAGGTAAATCTGGGTCTTCCATTCCTGTGGCAGTCCTCATGAGAGCCCATTTCATCATAGCACTTGATGGTTTTTGCGACTGCACTTGAAGAAACTTTCAAAGTTCTTTAAATGTTCCGTATTGACTGACCTTCATGTCTTAAAGTAATGATGGACTGTCGTTTCTCTTTGCTTATTTGAGCTGTTCTTGCCATAATATGGACTTGGTCTTTTACCCAATAGGGCTATCTTCTGTATACCCCCCTAACTTGTCACAACACAACTGATTGGCTCAAACGCATTAAGAAGGAAAGAAAGTCCACAAATTAACTTTTAAGAAGGCACACCTGTTAATTGAAATGCATTCCAGGTGACTACCTCATGAAGCTGGTTGAGAGAATGCAAAGCTGTCATCAAGGCAAAGGATGGCTACTTTGAAAAATCGCAAATATAAAATATAATTTGATTTGTTTAACACTTTTTTGGTTACTACATGATTCCATATGTGTTATTTCATAGTTTTGATGTCTTCACTATTATTCTACAATGTAAAAAACAGTTCAAATAAAGAACCCTTGAATTAGTAGGTGTGTCCAAACTTGACTGGTAGTGTATGGGTGTGTGTGTGTGTGTGTGTGTGTGTGTATTACTTGAGTAACAGGGCAGCAGACCATAAACAGGTCATTCTGTGAGCTGTGGGAGGATGTGAGTAAAACATGTTTGCGTAATCTTTATCTTTCAAACTTCAACTTTGTGAAGATAAGATAGAGGATGAATGTTAGTAACACACTTCCAGAACACTGAATTCCTGAACAGTGACATCATCATGCTGCTGCTCCACTCCTTTTCAATTGATGACACACACTCACCAAGTGACATGGCTGCTTTTCTACATTTTCTACACTGATTTTCTACACTACACTTCTACACATTTTCTACACTTTTCTACACTGCGGAGTGATTGTGACTAGTAGGGTGTCCAATCAAAAACGCATCTTTTGACCAATGGGTAAAATAATAATAATAATCCTCTAAGAAAACCAATGGTCCAAACCTCACGTCTCTATCATAATCTGTTCAAAACTTATTGGAGTTTTTACCCTTGTAGGATGGTCAGAATTAGGGTGACTAAATCAATGGTCATAAATCAGGAGAATATCATGGAGTCAGCTAGGCTGGATGCTGTGAGAGAATTAAGGCTCCCAGACAGGCTTACCGTTGAACTCTACAGACAGGCTTACCATTGAACTCTACAGACAGGAATTACCATTGAACTCTACAGACAGGCTTACCATTGAACTCTACAGACAGGAATTACCATTGAACTCTACAGACAGGCTTACCATTGAACTCTACAGACAGGCTTACCATTGAACTCTACAGACAGGCTTACCATTGAACTCTACAGACAGGCTTACCATTGAACTCTACAGACAGGCTTACCATTGAACTCTACAGACAGGCTTACCATTGAACTCTACAGACAGGCTTACCATTGAACTCTACAGACAGGCTTACCATTGAACTCTACAGACAGGCTTACCATTGAACTCTACAGACAGGCTTACCATTGAACTCTACAGACAGGCTTACCATTGAACTCTACAGACAGGCTTACCATTGAACTCTACAGACAGGCTTACCATTGAACTCTACAGACAGGCTTACCATTGAACTCTACAGACAGGCTTACCATTGAACTCTACAGACAGGCTTACCATTGAACTCTACAGACAGGCTTACCATTGAACTCTACAGACAGGCTTACCACTGAACTCTACAGACAGGCTTACCACTGAACTCTACAGACAGGCTTACCGTTGAACTCTACAGACAGGCTTACCGTTGAACTCTACAGACAGGCTTACCATTGAACTCTACAGACAGGCTTACCATTGAACTCTACAGACAGGCTTACCATTGAACTCTACAGACAGGCTTACCATTGAACTCTACAGACAGGCTCACCATTGAACTCTACAGACAGGCTTACCATTGAACTCTACAGACAGGCTTACCATTGAACTCTACAGACAGGCTCACCATTGAACTACAGACAGGCTTACCATTGAACTCTACAGACAGGCTTACCACTGAACTCTACAGACAGGCTTACCATTGAACTGGTCATCTTTCTTCTCAAATCCGCAGGACATAAAACTATTAATGTGAAGTTCCTGTTCTTTTTCAAAGATTTATCAGAAAAAAGCATATCTCTGTGAAATGTCAAAGGAGCACTTTACATTTATTTCAGCTCATTACGTTAATTTTGCTTTTCGCGACCCGCGGAAATAACTTTGCAGACAACCACCAGATGTAAAATCCTCAAAACTCTCTGTGAGAAAGCTACACCGCTATGTCAACAGAGCTCGCTGCTTATTATCGGCTCTATTAGGTCACAAAATCTAACTTTTTGGGTATAATGTTAATGATATGTTAGAGAAAGACCCCACTGAACAATTCAGAACATGAAGAATCATATTTGTCTTGGTAAAATGTATTTTATAACATCAGGAAGTGAAATTTCATCACAAAAGCTTGTTTTCACCCACTCCGGGTAGAGTGGATGGATACCCTACATTGCGTAGGAGTGAGGCCGCCTGACCTAAGACAATGGATCAAGATACATCAGATACACACATTTCTGTCTTTCACTCACACACACACACACACGCTTTGACTGTTACCTTAAACTCTAACCTCCTCTCCTCTCTCACCTTCCTCCTGCCACTCCTCTTCATCAGTGCGTGCTTTGCTGCCCGTGTCCACGCCCGAGGTGTGAGAACTCCCGTGACTCGCCGCCGAACTGAAACACTTCTCCATCCTCTTTCTCGCTCCCGTCTCCTCCTCCATGGACGCCATCTCCATGGACGCCATCTCCATGGACGCCATCTCCATGGACGCCATCTCCATGGAGATGCTGCTGTGTTGCCGTGTTGCATCGCGGTCTGCCTCGATGCCCGAGCTGGAGGTAGAGTGTCGGGACAGGCCGGGGCTGCCCCCCTCGCTGCCCCCTGGAGGGTCTAGATCCAGGTCATCACTGATGTACGACTCCCTGTAGCGCTTCTTCTCTGGAGGGGGGACAGAGAGGGGAGGAGGAGGATGTTCAAATGAAGCCATTAATTCATGGATAGGAGAGGAGAGGAGAGGAGAGGAGAGGAGAGGAGAGGAGAGGAGAGGAGAGGAGAGGAGAGGAGAGACACTTTATTGTGGAAATTTGACTTTGGCTTCGAACAGATTAAAATGCAAACGTAATCAAGAACATTTGTTATTAGCATTGTGCTACTCGATAGATAACCATTAGGCCTCATCTCTAATCACTCTGAAACGCATTCCCCTCCCTCCTCTCTCCCTCCCTCCTCTCTCCCTCCTCTCTCCCTCCCTCTCCTCCTCCCTCCCTCCCTCCCTCCCTCCCTCCTCTCTCCCTCCTCTCTCCCTCCCTCCCTCCCTCCCTCCCTCCCTCCTCCCCTCCATCCCCACTCACCCTCGCTGTCCTCCAGCTGTCGGAGGTGTTTGAGGGCAGGCTGTAGACTGAGGTAAAGGCGGTGGCTGTTGCTGAGGTGCAGGAGGAGGTGGCGTGAGCGGAACGGAGAGCCTGTGTAGTAGACCAGCTTCCTGGCCGACGGCAGACCATCTGGCTGGATCTCAAATTTCTTCCCCTGGAGGAACAGGAGAAGGAAGGGCAACATGATGAAATCATGATTTATTTATTTGACCAGGTAGATTGAGTAAGAACACTAGGCGGCAGGTAGCCTAGCGGTTAAGAGCATTGGGCCAGTGACTGAAAGGTTGTAGGTTCGAATCCCCAAGCTAACTAGGTGAAAGATCTGTCTATGCCCTTGAGCAAGGCACTTAACCCTAATTGCTCCTGTGAGTCGCTCTGGATAAGTGTGTCTGCTAAATTACTAAAATGTCAATGTAAAATGTAACCCTGAGGAGATGAGGACATGATGGAATCATACACAGCTCAGTGTTATTAATACCCTCATTAAATAATCATTACAATACCACTTCATTTAAAAGACAATGGAAAGAGCATGACGCTAGTAACACCAAGGTTGTGGTTTCAATTCCCGCCGGGATTGCATACATATACACCATAGACCTGCACTCACTGTACAGGAAGTCACTTTAGATAAGTTAATAGCATATAAAGTAAAGTAGAGGGTACCAGGAAGGTGAGTCGTCCCACGTTGGACCAGGGGAAGTCATAGAGAAGCTGCCGAATGTTGTCCACCTCCTGGGGAAATGACACACACATTACACTGGGAAAGACATTGGTTACACTTCCGTTTAAAGGGTTTATTAGTAGCTTATGGATAGTGAATCATTAGTTCATATGTAGTAAATCATGAATAAACAGTTTTAAAGTATGAACCAAACTCATTGGGTCAAATTGGGTGATCATCCTTTTGGTGTTTGCCAAATAGTGAGCTTCTGTTGAGGCAAATGGTTGGCTTTTGGCAGCATTCTGAGAGATTCATACTTTATTCCAGACAGTATCATGTAAAAACGTTTTTCTTGATAGGAAGATGTACAATAAAACATGTGTTTCTCTCCTTTTTCAGTGGGTCCATCTTGACCTAGATAAGACCAAGAGGCCATGAGCTCTGATAGGTCCTCACAGTCTACTGGGTGTTTATCACACACACACACACACACACACACACACACACACACACACACACACGGTATCTCACAGTCTACTGGGTGTTTATCACACACACACACACACACACACACACACACACACACACACACACACACACACACACACGGTATCTCACGGTCTACTGGGTGTGTAATCACCTTAACCCTCCTAAATCACTACGGCCCCTAGATCCCTAACTAATCCTCCCAGTGTGTGTGTGTGTGTGTGTGTGTGTGTGTGTGTGTGTGTGTGTGTGTTTGTGTGTCTAATCCTCCCAGATGGCCTCTGATGGACAAATCAAAAGGTTGAGGTGGGTTGACACCCAGACCCTGGTTTTGTCCTAAATAATAATAATAATAATAATATGCCATTTAGCAGACGCTTTTATCCAAAGCGACTTACAGTCGTGCGTGCATACATTTTTTTGTGTATGGGTGGTCCCGGGGATCGAACCCACTACCTTGGCGTTACAAGCGCCGTGCTCTACCAGCTGAGCTACAGAGGACCACTAAATGGCACCCTAGTCCCTACTTAGTGCACTACTACCCATAGGGCTCTGGTCAAAAGTAGTGCACTGTGTAGGGAATAGTGTACCATTATGACTCAGACCATATCCCGTGTTTTACTGCTGTTTCTAGATAACCTACAAATTCCTCACATGGTTGATGTAGAGGGCATAGTAGGAGGAGGATGAGGAGGAGGAGGAGGAGGGATGGTTTGAGAGGAGGCAGGTTCACTCTGACACACGTAGACAGATGAGACACATATCCTCAAACACAGCGGCATTAAACCACACACACACACACCTGATAAAGCTGCATTCCTCTGAGGGTCAGCCCCAGCAGAGCTGTGCCTCTCTCTTCTTTCTTGTCCTGAGAGAAAGAAGGATTGAAGAAGGAGAATGAAGGATGAGATGTCAGTCAAGCATCTGAGCCCCCCAAGATAACAAGATAACAGGCAATACCACAGCTATATAACCCTAACCCAATCCCACAGCTATATAACCCTAACCCAATCCCACAGCTATATAACCCTAAACCAATCCCACAGCTATATAACCCTAACCCAATCCCACAGCTATATAACCCTAACCCAATCCCACAGCTATATAACCCTAACCCAATCTCACAGCTATATAACCCTAACCCAATCCCACAGCTATATAACCCTAACCCAATCCCACAGCTATATAACCCTAACCCAATCTCACAGCTATATAACCCTAACCCAATCCCACAGCTATATAACCCTAACCCAATCCCACAGCTATATAACCCTAACCCAATCTCACAGCTATATAACCCTAACCCAATCCCACAGCTATATAACCCTAACCCAATCCCACAGCTATATAACCCTAACCCAATCCCACAGCTATATAACCCTAACCCAATCCCACAGCTATATAACCCTAACCCAATACCACAGCTATATAACCCTAACCCAATCTCACAGCTATATAATCCTAACCCAATCCCACAGCTATATAACCCTAACCCAATCCCACAGCTATATAACCCTAACCCAATCCCCCAGCTATATAACCCTAACCCAATCCCCCAGCTATATAACCCTAACCCAATCCCACAGCTATATAACCCTAACCCAATCCCACAGCTATATAACCCTAACCCAATCCCACAGCTATATAACCCTAACCCAATCCCACAGCTATATAACCCTAACCCAATCCCACAGCTATATAACCCTAACCCAATCCCACAGCTATATAACCCTAACCCAATCTCACAGCCTAACCCCTCCACTGGGAACATTGGTTGAATCCCAAATGGCACCCTATTCCCTATTTAGTGCCCTACTTTTGACCAGGGCGCATGTAGTTCAGGTCAAAAGTAGTGCACTATACAGGGAATAGGGTACCATTTGGGTCCAGACATTGGGCTTGGCTCAGAGTAGAGTGGAGACGGAGAACGTAGACGAATATACTGTAACATTCTGTGTTACCTAATACAGCAGCCCCCCCACCCCACACACCTTATTTAAACTGGATACATTCGTTTAAGAGTGACAATTCAAACATCAATGCAAATATCTCTGTTTAGACGTCTAATGTCTGCTATGGCTCTGTACCCTACACGTTGGAACTCCATATCTCTGTTTAGACGTCTAATGGAATTTCAACGTGTTCTGAGCTTCTGAGTCTGGTTGCTCTCTAGGTATCTTCCTTTTAGGGAAGTTTTCCTGCCACTGATCTCCTGTCTCTGTTTGGTCTTTGGGGTCTTAAGACATTTGAATGATTGCTTCACTCTGCTATGAGACCCCTGACTGACCTTCTGCAGCCTGTAGAAGGTGACGGGGACGTCCTCGAGACGACAGGCCTCTTTGATGAAGTGGAGTATCGCATCACGTGACGTCATGCCCCACAGCTCCTTGTGTACCTTGGGACCGTGACAGAGCAGGTAGTCCACCCCACGCTTCGCCACAATCTGAAGATGGAGACAGAGTGAGAAAACACATTGGGTCAATATTACTGTAGAACAGGGGTCTACAACCTTTTCTAACGTGAGAGCTACTCTTCATTTTTTATAGCTTTCAAATAGGCACATTGTTCTCCTCTCCTCTACCCTGCAACTCTTCCGCGGGTCTGTGATGTACAAGATATGTGTTTTCTGCCAATATACCTTGTAAAATAATGGTCCATCAAATTATTTTTTAGTATTTTCTGGAATTCTGTTTTCTCCTGTTTTATTTGTCCTGGATTTGTGAGACAAACAACGACAAACAACAAAAATGCTCTGAGTCCATGTCAATGCTTAAATCACATCCGAAGACCATTTTTTTAGATCAGAAAAAAAATTACTAACAAATGTAGATTTGTGTGTGTATTTCCCCTTTAATTGTGCATCTAGCGAGAGAGGAATGTGTCAGTCTAACCATGTTGCTGCTGTTAGGACTACTGCTGAAGCATACCCCATGGCACAGTTAGCAAAACAATGGCCACCCAATTCATACAAATAATCATGATATAGATCTGTCAGGTAAGCCTACTTTGCAGTTAACATTTAATAGAGAAGGTTTTTGGGGAAAGTATTTCTGCCTTCCACCCACAAGACGGTTATCGTTAGCGTCGCTAACTGGCTACATACTGAGTGATAGACAAACGCGTGCACCAAACAGACAGACGGGCAATATTGCTGGAAATTAATTGGCAGGTATTGTGTTACGTTTGGCTTTTCAAACCAATAGTGGCTAACCAGGGAGGGGATGATGTCAATGTGGCTTTGATTGGATAGTAACCAGGAGCTTTATGTTTATGACAGTTTGCATGGAACACGTGAAAACATGCAAGTACTTTAAGAATTGATTGGCGAGCTACTCATAGGTGGGCTGCAAGCTACTGCCAGCTCGCGATCAGCGGTGGAAAAAGTACCCAATCGTCATACTTGAGTAAAAGTAAAGATACCTTAATAGAAAATGACTCAAGTAAAAGTGAGTCACCCAGTAAAATACTACTTGAGTAAAAGTATTTGGTTTTACATGTACTGTAATGAAACAGGCAAGGAGCAGGTCTCGAACCCTCTACCTTCTATAGGCCGAAGATAAGTTACTTTACACCACTGCAATCTACCTGTTGGAGACCCGTGCTGTAAAACCATTTACAGAAGCATTTGCAGAGAGAGAGAGGGGGGAGAGAGAGAGAGAGGGGGGAGAGAGAGAGAGAGAGAGAGAGAGAGAGAGAGAGAGAGAGAGAGAGAGAGAGAGAGAGAGGGAGAGAGAGAGACCACATTCAGATAATATCGCTGTAGAACCATTTACTGAGAATGGCAGTGGCCACATGTAAGAACATGTACAGTATCTCAACACGTAGACTTCCCCAGGCCCCACGCACTCTCACACTTACCCAGGGAGGGAAGTACTCTTTGGGTTGGAAGTAGGGGGTGGGGGTGCCTCCCTGGTTCTGCCCAGGTAGGGGGTGGTCTTCCAGGTCAGCTTGTAAGGCATACCCAGCCAGCTGGAAGTACACCTGGAAAATGGGATTTCATTATGTTATTGTATGTTTGAATGTTTGCGATTGTCATACGATGAAGAAATCTCAAATAAAATGTTTGAAAGAAAGTAAGTACACCTCCTCCTGCTGACGACACTCAGAACGCAGCACCCTCTCTCTCAGGTCAGAGTAGTACAGACGCCTCGCCTTCCGCTCACTGGGGGAGAGGTAGAGAACGGTCACTAGATTTAATAACAAAGGAGTTGTAGGAGGTAAAGAGAGTTATTGAGATACAGAGCTGGGTATATTAAATCCATTGAGATTAAAAACCTATTTTTGGAGGGAGACCTCGAGTGCATTGTTGTTCAGTTCCAGCAATGGGTCTGAAGGATGATGGTATGTTTAGAGTATTAGGAAATAATCATGTTTGGAGCCTCACCAGATGAGCCTGCCATTCTCCACATAGTACTGCACCTTGAGGCAGAGCACCAGGGGGAGGGATCTCTTCTGTAACCCCTGAGGAAAGATCACAACACAACCATAGTGAAACACAACACAACCATCGTGAAACACAACACAACCATAGTGAAACACAACACAACCATGATGAAACACAACACAACCATCGTGAAACACAACACAACCATCGTGAAACACAACCATGATGAAACAACACAACCATGATGAAACAACACAACCATGATGAAACAACACAACCATGATGAAACAACACAACCATGATGAAACAACACAACCATGATGAAACAACACAACCATGATGAAACAACACAACCATGATGAAACGCAACACAACCATGATGAAACGCAACCATGATGAAACAACACAACCATGGTGAAACAACACAACCATGGTGAAACAACACAACCATGGTGAAACAACACAACCATGGTGAAACAACACAACCATGGTGAAACACAACACAGTGATGCAAGTGCTGGACATCTTTATCATACTATCAAGTTGGGACACAACACAACCATGGGTGAATGAACGGGCCTGGTAATGCAATGTAAAGGCATGGTATGCACTAGTTGTCATGTTAAGAACAATACCCAGCTAGATACTATGTAGGGCAGTGGGCTGCAGTGAGCCGCTTGGTTAACGTGGGAGGTGTGTGTGTGTTCTGATTCATGCCATGCTATAATACATCAATAAGTAGATTATTGTAGCACTCTTACCTTCCCTGAATCTTGCTTCCATTCCTTAGGGAAATACTTGGTCAGCTTATCTTCCATGTCCAGAAAGATGTGTTCATTGTCTGAGGTAAAACAGGAAACATGACACCCTCAGTCACCAAACAAAAGAATAATGAATGAATGCGTAAAATCTACCTAACAATGACATTAATTAGAGAAAAGAATGAAAGACAAAAACACTTGTTCTTCCATTGGTGTGGTCAAAGCAACCAGCAGGCAAACAGCACAACTGTTGTGTTGACAGCTATGCTAATGCTAATACGCCTGTTTGCTTATAGGCTCTGCTAGCATAGCATACCAGCTCAGGAAGAAAGTAACAGTATTGACTGTTGGCTGGCTAGGCCTGCAGAGTAAACCAGACTACAAAAACCAAGGACATTTATGAAACGCTTATGTACTTCTTATGAATGTGTTATGTATGCTTTACGAATGTGTTATGAAGTGCTTATTTACGTACCCTTCAAATGAAGCGTTAATAACGAATCATTGTGTGTGTTTAATCCTCATTCTAATAGGTCTTTGTTCTCAAGGATTACAGATTAAACTAAATTAAGTTTATCTTCTATCATCACAAATCATCTCAATGTGTTTTCTTTCAACAGTGGGGTTGATAAGATGGTTGCAGCTGTGAGGAAAGTGATAAGGGGTGCTGTATCAATGTGTTAGATACAAATTACCAGTCAAATATCCACTGGGGTTTGTAACGTCCTGTCTCTGGTACACCCCTGCTCCAACCTAACATGTTCCACTGGGGTTTGTAACATCCTGTCTCTGGTACGCCCCTGCTCCAACCTAACATGTTCCACTGGGGTTTGTAACATCCTGTCTCTGGTACACCCCTGCTCCAACTGAACATGTTCCACTGGGGTTTGTAACGTCCTGTCTCTGGTACGCCCCTGCTCCAACCTAACATGTTCCACTGGGGTTTGTAACATCCTGTCTCTGGTACGCCCCTGCTCCAACCTAACATGTTCCACTGGGGTTTGTAACATCCTGTCTCTGGTACGCCCCTGCTCCAACCTAACATGTTCCACTGGGGTTTGTAACATCCTGTCTCTGGTACGCCCCTGCTCCAACCTAACATGTTAAATAAAATAAAAAATCAGAGACAGGATGTAACAAACTCCAGTGGAACATGTTAGGTTGGAGCAGGGGCGTACCAGAGACAGGATGATACAAACCCCAGTGGAACATGTTAGAGCAGGGGTGTACCCCACTGGGGTTTGTAACATCCTGTCTCTGGTACACCCCTGCTCCAACCTAACATGTTCCACTGGGGTTTGTAACATCCTGTCTCTGGTACACCCCTGCTCCAACCTAACATGTTCCACTGGGGTTTGTATCATCCTGTCTCTGGTACGCCCCTGCTCCAACCTAACATGTTCCACTGGGGTTTGTAACGTCCTGTCTCTGGTACGCCCCTGCTCCAACCTAACATGTTCCACTGGGGTTTGTAACATACTGTCTCTGGTACGCTCCTGCTCCAACCTAACATGTTCCACTGGGGTTTGTAACGTCCTGTCTCTGGTACGCCCCTGCTCCAACCTAACATGTTCCACTGGGGTTTGTAACGTCCTGTCTCTGGTACACCCCTGCTCCAACCTAACATGTTCCACTGGGGGTTTGTAACGTCCTGTCTCTGGTACGCCCCTGCTCCAACCTAACATGTTCCACTGGGGTTTGTAACATCCTGTCTCTGGTACGCCCCTGCTCCAACCTAACATGTTCCACTGGGGTTTGTAACATCCTGTCTCTGGTACGCCCCTGCTCCAACCTAACATGTTCCACTGGGGTTTGTAACGTCCTGTCTCTGGTACGCCCCTGCTCCAACCTAACATGTTCCACTGGGGTTTGTAACATCCTGTCTCTGGTACGCCCCTGCTCCAACCTAACATGTTCCACTGGGGTTTGTAACATCCTGTCTCTGGTACGCCCCTGCTCCAACCTAACATGTTCCACTGGGGTTTGTAACATCCTGTCTCTGGTACGCCCCTGCTCCAACCTAACATGTTCCACTGGGGTTTGTAACGTCCTGTCTCTGGTACGCCCCTGCTCCAACCTAACATGTTCCACTGGGGTTTGTAACATCCTGTCTCTGGTACGCCCCTGCTCCAACCTAACATGTTCCACTGGGGTTTGTAACGTCCTGTCTCTGGTACGCCCCTGCTCCAACCTAACATGTTCCACTGGGGTTTGTAACGTCCTGTCTCTGGTACGCCCCTGCTCCAACCTAACATGTTCCACTGGGGTTTGTAACTTCCTGTCTCTGGTACGCCCCTGCTCCAACCTAACATGTTCCACTGGGGTTTGTAACGTCCTGTCTCTGGTACGCCCCTGCTCCAACCTAACATGTTCCACTGGGGTTTGTAACGTCCTGTCTCTGGTACGCCCCTGCTCCAACCTAACATGTTCCACTGGGGTTTGTAACGTCCTGTCTCTGGTACGCCCCTGCTCCAACCTAACATGTTCCACTGGGGTTTGTAACGTCCTGTCTCTGGTACGCCCCTGCTCCAACCTAACATGTTCCACTGGGGTTTGTAACATCCTGTCTCTGGTACGCCCCTGCTCCAACCTAACATGTTCCACTGGGGTTTGTAACGTCCTGTCTCTGGTACGCCCCTGCTCCAACCTAACATGTTCCACTGGGGTTTGTAACGTCCTGTCTCTGGTACGCCCCTGCTCCAACCTAACATGTTCCACTGGGGTTTGTAACGTCCTGTCTCTGGTACGCCCCTGCTCCAACCTAACATGTTCCACTGGGGTTTGTAACATCCTGTCTCTGGTACGCCCCTGCTCCAACCTAACATGTTCCACTGGGGTTTGTAACGTCCTGTCTCTGGTACGCCCCTGCTCCAACCTAACATGTTCCACTGGGGTTTGTAACGTCCTGTCTCTTGTACGCCCCTGCTCCAACCTAACATGTTCCACTGGGGTTTGTAACGTCCTGTCTCTGGTACGCCCCTGCTCCAACCTAACATGTTCCACTGGGGTTTGTAACGTCCTGTCTCTGGTACGCCCCTTCTCCAACCTAACATGTTCCACTGGGGTTTGTAACATCCTGTCTCTGGTACGCCCCTGCTCCAACCTAACATGTTCCACTGGGGTTTGTAACATCCTGTCTCTGGTACGCCCCTGCTCCAACCTAACATGTTCCACTGGGGTTTGTAACATCCTGTCTCTGGTACGCCCCTGCTCCAACCTAACATGTTCCACTGGGGTTTGTAACGTCCTGTCTCTGGTACGCCCCTTCTCCAACCTAACATGTTCCACTGGGGTTTGTAACATCCTGTCTCTGGTACACCCCTGCTCCAACCTAACATGTTCCACTGGGGTTTGTAACATCCTGTCTCTGGTACGCCCCTGCTCCAACCTAACATGTTCCACTGGGGTTTGTAACGTCCTGTCTCTGGTACGCCCCTGCTCCAACCTAACATGTTCCACTGGGGTTTGTAACATCCTGTCTCTGGTACGCCCCTGCTCCAACCTAACATGTTCCACTGAGGTTTGTAACGTCCTGTCTCTGGTACGCCCCTGCTCCAACCTAACATGTTCCACTGGGGTTTGTAACGTCCTGTCTCTGGTACGCCCCTGCTCCAACCTAACATGTTCCACTGGGGTTTGTAACGTCCTGTCTCTGGTACGCCCCTGCTCCAACCTAACATGTTCCACTGGGGTTTGTAACATCCTGTCTCTGGTACGCCCCTGCTCCAACCTAACATGTTCCACTGGGGTTTGTAACGTCCTGTCTCTTGTACACCCCTGCTCCAACCTAACATGTTCCACTGGGGTTTGTAACATCCTGTCTCTGGTACGCCCCTGCTCCAACCTAACATGTTCCACTGGGGTTTGTAACGTCCTGTCTCTGGTACGCCCCTTCTCCAACCTAACATGTTCCACTGGGGTTTGTAACATCCTGTCTCTGGTACGCCCCTGCTCCAACCTAACATGTTCCACTGGGGTTTGTAACATCCTGTCTCTGGTACGCCCCTGCTCCAACCTAACATGTTCCACTGGGGTTTGTAACATCCTGTCTCTGGTACGCCCCTGCTCCAACCTAACATGTTCCACTGGGGTTTGTAACGTCCTGTCTCTGGTACGCCCCTGCTCCAACCTAACATGTTCCACTGGGGTTTGTAACGTCCTGTCTCTGGTACGCCCCTTCTCCAACCTAACATGTTCCACTGGGGTTTGTAACATCCTGTCTCTGGTACGCCCCTGCTCCAACCTAACATGTTCCACTGGGGTTTGTAACATCCTGTCTCTGGTACGCCCCTGCTCCAACCTAACATGTTCCACTGGGGTTTGTAACGTCCTGTCTCTGGTACGCCCCTGCTCCAACCTAACATGTTCCACTGGGGTTTGTAACATCCTGTCTCTGGTACGCCCCTGCTCCAACCTAACATGTTCCACTGGGGTTTGTAACATCCTGTCTCTGGTACACCCCTGCTCCAACCTAACATGTTCCACTGGGGTTTGTAACATCCTGTCTCTGGTACGCCCCTGCTCCAACCTAACATGTTGCACTGCATCCATATTTTTCACTTCTTTCTTCACCTCATCCATAATCCCTTTATTTTTTCTACGGTGAGTATTTTATTCGGGCTCATCCCTTTCTGACCACACCACATTCACCAGGCAGGCCACATGACTCACTCACAACGCACTCCTCCATCCATCTTTCTTTTCATTAAAATCCCTTTCTCATTCTCTGACTCAGTTTCTTTCCCCTCTTCTCTCCTCCTCCCTTTCACTCGTTTTGTTTTAACGAGACTCCCTAAGCTTGTCACCTCTCCTCCCCCCTACCTCTTCTTCTTCAACCGCTCTTATCCTCCCTTTACCTCCCTCCCTCTCTCCATCCCTACATGGATCCCTCCCTCCCTCCAGTGAAGAGGTGGAATGCAGGGGCACATTCCTGGCTTAATGAAGTTAATATTGTTGGAATCGTGGGCAGACCCAGACCAGAGAGGTGGCTGGCCCCCCACACACTACACACGGCCGCAGGCACTCACACAAAAACAAAAGAGCTCTTGTTCAAGAGGTGAGCCACACAAGATTACCAAGGCATTTCAACATGGCAGAACCAAGAGAGAAAGAGAGAGAACAGGAAGGAGAGTGAGAAAGAGACTGACAAAACATTTGAATTGAGTTTGTCCAAAGGTTCCAGAAGATTAGACACCTCAGTCTCAGTAATGCAGAAACACACAACTAAAAACCTTCCCTTCTGATTGTATTGTGCCGTTACCCCGTTTTTGGCAACTAACCCAGTTCAGTTCTATTATGTAAACAGAATCCTAGTAGAAGGACCTCGAGGACTGGGGTGTTTGTTACTGGGGTGATTGTTACTGGGGTGATTGTGACTGTGTAGTGTGTGTGTCTGCTATAGTGTAGTGTGTGTGTGTGTGTGTGTGTGTGTGTGTGTGATACAGTATGTGTGTGTGTGTACATACTGCATTAGGAATACAGTGAGCATGACATCAGCTCGTTGAAGCCTACTGTAACTGTGTAATCAGAATACATTGTGATCCTCTGAATGTTTGTTATCTAATGCGCTAGAAACATTTATTTCAGGTTCAAAGACTCTGGGGTGGATGTGTGGGAGGGTTGGCAAGGTAAGGGGTGGGTTAGGGTAGGTCTCAGAGGCCTGGGTCCACATTCAGACTCTGGGGTGGATGTGTGGGAGGGTTGGCAAGGTAAGGGGTGGGTTAGGGTAGGTCTCAGAGGCCTGGGTCCACATTCAGACTCTGGGGTGGATGTGTGGGAGGGTTGGCAAGGTAAGGGGTGGGTTAGGGTAGGTCTCAGAGGCCTGGGTCCACATTCATAAAGCTTCTCGGAGTAGGAGTGCTGATCTAGGATCAGATCCCCCCTGTCTATGTAACCTAACTTACTATGATCTATAATGCTAAACTGATCTCAGATCATCACTCCTACTATGAGACACTTTATGAATATGGGTCCTGGGTTAGGGCTGGTTTTGGCCTGGGTAGACAGTAGAATTTACCCTTCACCACTGTAAGGCCGAAGAAGTGCAGCTCTTTTATTCCAAGGAGCTCAGACACCTGATTGAACACATCCTGCCCTGAGGACTTGACCTGAGAGGGAGAGAGGAGAGAGAGAAGACTGTTATAAACAGGGTGATTGTAACAGGAGGACTGGTATAAACAGGGTTATTGTAATAGGAGGACTGTTATAAACAGGGTGATTGTAACAGGAGGACTGTTATAAACAGGGTGATTGTAACAGGCTGACTGGTATAAACAGGGTGATTGTAACAGGCTGACTGTTATAAACAGGGTGATTGTAACAGGCTGACTGTTATAAACAGGGTGATTGTAACAGGCTGATTGTTATAAACAGGGTGATTGTAACAGGGTGACTGCTATAAACAGGGTGATTGTAACAGGCTGACTGTTATAAACAGGGTGATTGTACCAGGGTGACTGCTATAAACAGGGTGATTGTAACAGGAGGACTGTTATAAACAGGGTGATTGTAACAGGGTGACTGTTATAAACAGGGTGATTGTAACAGGCTGACTGTTATAAACAGGGTGATTGTAACAGGGTGACTGCTATAAACAGGGTGATTGTAACAGGGTGACTGCTATAAACAGGGTGATTGTAACAGGAGGACTGTTATAAACAGGGTGATTGTAACAGGCTGACTGGTATAAACAGGGTGATTGTAACAGGCTGACTGTTATAAACAGGGTGATTGTAACAGGCTGACTGTTATAAACAGGGTGATTGTAACAGGCTGATTGTTATAAACAGGGTGATTGTAACAGGGTGACTGCTATAAACAGGGTGATTGTAACAGGCTGACTGTTATAAACAGGGTGATTGTACCAGGGTGACTGCTATAAACAGGGTGATTGTAACAGGAGGACTGTTATAAACAGGGTGATTGTAACAGGGTGACTGTTATAAACAGGGTGATTGTAACAGGCTGACTGTTATAAACAGGGTGATTGTAACAGGGTGACTGCTATAAACAGGGTGATTGTAACAGGGTGACTGCTATAAACAGGGTGATTGTAACAGGGTGACTGCTATAAACAGGGTGATTGTAACAGGGTGACTGTTATAAACAGGGTGATTGTAACAGGCTGACTGTTATAAACAGGGTGATTGTAACAGGAGGACTGTTATAAACAGGGTGATTGTAACAGGGTGACTGCTATAAACAGGGTGATTGTAACAGGCTGACTGTTATAAACAAGGTGATTGTAACAGGGTGACTGCTATAAACAGGGTGATTGTAACAGGTTGACTGTTATAAACAGGGTGATTGTAACAGGGTGACTGCTATAAACAGGGTGATTGTAACAGGCTGACTGTTATAAACAGGGTGATTGTAACAGGGTGACTGCTATAAACAGGGTGATTGTAACAGGGTGACTGTTATAAACAGGGTGATTGTAACAGGCTGACTGCTATAAACAGGGTGATTGTAACAGGCTGACTGTTATAAACAGGGTGATTGTAACAGGGTGACTGCTATAAACAGGGTGATTGTAACAGGCTGATTGTTATAAACAGGGTGATTGTAACAGGCTGACTGTTATAAACAGGGTGATTGTAACAGGGTGACTGCTATAAACAGGGTGATTGTAACAGGGTGACTGCTATAAACAGGGTGATTGTAACAGGCTGACTGTTATAAACAGGGTGATTGTAACAGGAGGACTGTTATAAACAGGGTGATTGTAACAGGAGGACTGTTATAAACAGGGTGATTGTAACAGGCTGACTGTTATAAACAGGGTGATTGTAACAGGGTGACTGCTATAAACAGGGTGATTGTAACAGGCTGACTGTTATAAACAGGGTGATTGTAACAGGGTGACTGCTATAAACAGGGTGATTGTAACAGGCTGATTGTTATAAACAGGGTGATTGTAACAGGCTGACTGTTATAAACAGGGTGATTGTAACAGGGTGACTGCTATAAACAGGGTGATTGTAACAGGGTGACTGCTATAAACAGGGTGATTGTAACAGGGTGACTGCTATAAACAGGGTGATTGTAACAGGGTGACTGCTATAAACAGGGTGATTGTAACAGGCTGACTGTTATAAACAGGGTGATTGTAACAGGGTGACTGCTATAAACAGGGTGATTGTAACAGGGTGACTGCTATAAACAGGGTGATTGTAACAGGCTGACTGTTATGAACAGGGTGATTGTAACAGGGTGACTGCTATAAACAGGGTGATTGTAACAGGGTGACTGCTATAAACAGGGTGATTGTAACAGGGTGACTGCTATAAACAGGGTGATTGTAACAGGGTGACTGCTATAAACAGGGTGATTGTAACAGGGTGACTGCTATAAACAGGGTGATTGTAACAGGGTGACTGCTATAAACAGGGTGATTGTAACAGGGTGACTGCTATAAACAGGGTGATTGTAACAGGGTGACTGCTATAAACAGGGTGATTGTAACAGGGTGACTGCTATAAACAGGGTGATTGTAACAGGGTGACTGCTATAAACAGGGTGATTGTAACAGGGTGACTGCTATAAACAGGGTGATTGTAACAGGGTGACTGCTATAAACAGGGTGATTGTAACAGGGTGACTGCTATAAACAGGGTGATTGTAACAGGGTGACTGCTATAAACAGGGTGATTGTAACAGGGTGACTGCTATAAACAGGGTGATTGTAACAGGGTGACTGCTATAAACAGGGTGATTGTAACAGGGTGACTGCTATAAACAGGGTGATTGTAACAGGGTGACTGCTATAAACAGGGTGATTGTAACAGGGTGACTGCTATAAACAGGGTGATTGTAACAGGGTGACTGCTATAAACAGGGTGATTGTAACAGGGTGACTGCTATAAACAGGGTGATTGTAACAGGGTGACTGCTATAAACAGGGTGATTGTAACAGGGTGACTGCTATAAACAGGGTGATTGTAACAGGGTGACTGCTATAAACAGGGTGATTGTAACAGGGTGACTGCTATAAACAGGGTGATTGTAACAGGGTGACTGCTATAAACAGGGTGATTGTAACAGGGTGACTGGTATAAACAGGGTGATTGTAACAGGGTGACTGCTATAAACAGGGTGATTGTAACAGGGTGACTGCTATAAACAGGGTGATTGTAACAGGGTGACTGCTATAAACAGGGTGATTGTAACAGGGTGACCGCTATAAACAGGGTGATTGTAACAGGGTGACTGCTATAAACAGGGTGATTGTAACAGGGTGACAGATAAACACAGAAGAAGGGAACTGATCTCCCTAAACATTGATCTCACATACAACTTATAGTTTATAGTACGGGACTAGAAATACTCTTGCTACAGGACTAAAACCTTCCATTGAAAAGCCGTCCATTGAAACCCCCCTGGCTGACTCATGGGATATAGAATCAACAGAAGGAATCATAATGGGACGTGCTTACCCCCACAGTGATGTCCAGCTGTTCTTTATTGGGAAGCAGAACACACACGGTTCTCTCCTGCTTGGTGGTGGAGACAGACATGGTGTCTGCAATAAGTGTCCTCTCCTGTCACTCCTTTAGTTTAGACCCTCTTCAGTCTCTATCTCTCTCCCTCTTCTTCTTCTCTTCTCTCCTCTCCTCCTCTCCAACGATCTCCCCACTCATTCACTTCTTCTTTCTGGTTAGGGGGAATGTGTCGTTCATTTTCTGCTGTCAAAAAAGACAAAAACAGACAGAGAGACATGTTTGAGTCATAAAAGCTTTAAAGACATTGTGGATGCATAACATAGCAATAACAGAGAATAACATGGATATAACAGTGAATACCATGGTTATAACACACAAAGCATTAAACATTGGACACAGAATAGTGCTGAAGAAAACAGATTTATAGATTTCCTTTTTCAACAGGATCACATAAAAGGTGTTTGATCATTTTCAGACAACGGTCTTTGCTGTTGATATTTTTTGGGATTGACACAAAAAGGTATTCACTCAATCAGCCTAAAAAGAAAAGGCCAATCCGCTATCCGGACATGAATAGACAGCATGGGGAGACTGGTGCATTCCTCCTCCATTACCATTATCTGGCCAAGTCCACACTGCTACTCCCTGGTCCCTGGACCCTGGACCCTGGACCCTGGTCACTACTCCCTGGTCCCTGGACCCTGGTCACTACTCCCTGGTCCCTACTCCCTTGTCCCTGGTCCCTGGTCACTACTCCCTACTCTCTGGTCACTATTCTCTACTCTCTGGTCCCTACTCCCTGGTCCCTACTCCCTGGTCCCTACTCCCTGGTCCCTGGTCCCTGGTCACTATTCTCTACTCTCTGGTCCCTACTCCCTACTCCCTGGTCCCTACTCCCTGGTCCCTACTCCCTACTCTCTGGTCCCTACTCCCTACTCTCTGGTCCCTACTCCCTACTCTCTGGTCCCTACTCCCTACTCTCTGGTCCCTACTCCCTACTCTCTGGTCCCTACTCCCTACTCTCCGGTCCCTACTCCCTACTCTCCGGTCCCTACTCCCTACTCTCCGGTCCCTACTCTCCGGTCCCTACTCTCCGGTCCCTACTCTCCGGTCCCTACTCTCCGGTCCCTACTCCCTACCAGCCTGCCTCCTCTTCCTCTCCTCCTCCTCCTCCTCTCCTTCTCCCATCCTCCTCTGGTTGTCTGGTCCCTACTCTCTGGTCCCTACTCCCTACTCACTGGTCCCTACTCTCTACTCCCTACTCTCTAGTCCCTACTCTCTGGTCCCTGGTCCCTACTCTCTGGTCCCTGATCCCTACTCTCTGGTCCCTGATCCCTACTCTCTGGTCCCTGGTCCCTACTCTCTGGTCCCTGGTCCCTACTCTCTGGTCTCTGGTCCCTGGTCCCTACTCTCTGGTCCCTGATCCCTACTCTCTGGTCCCTGATCCCTACTCTCTGGTCCCTGATCCCTACTCTTTGGTCCCTACTCTCTAGTCCCTGGTCCATAGTCCCTACTCTCTGGTCCCTACTCCCTACTCTCTGGACCCTACTCCCTACTCTCTGGACCCTACTCCCTACTCTCTGGACCCTACTCCCTACTCTCTGGACCCTACTCCCTACTCTCTGGAACTACTCCCTACTCTCTGGACCCTACTCCCTGATCCCTACTCCCTGATCCCTACACCCTACTCCCTGATCCCTACTCCCTATTCCCTACTCCCTACTCCCTGCTCTCTGCCTGACGGAGCTATCAACTGGAACGGACATCAAGAGATAAGATTCTTGGCACCTGGAGTTGGTTTGTCTGGTTAAAGCAGCCTGCCTCAGCAGCTGGTTGTCTGGTTAAAGCAGCCGGCCTCAGCAGCTGGTTGTCTGTTTAAAGCAGCCTGCCTCAGCAGCTGGTTGTCTGGTTAAAGCAGCCTGCCTCAGCAGCTGGTTGTCTGGTTAAAGCAGCCAGCCTCAGCAGCTGGTTGTCTGGTTAAAGCAGCCTGCCTCCTCTCCTCCTCCTCCTCCTCTCCTCTCCTTCTCCCATCCTCCTCTCCTCCTCCTCTGGTTGTCTGGTCCCTACTCTCTGGTCCCTACTCCCTACTCTCTGGTCCCTGGTCCCTACTCTCTGGTCCCTGGTCCCTACTCTCTGGTCCCTGGTCCCTACTCTCTGGTCCCTGGTCCCTACTCTCTGGTCCCTGGTCCCTACTCTCTGGTCCCTGGTCCCTACTCTCTGGTCCCTGGTCCCTACTCTCTGGTCCCTACTCCCTACTCTCTGGTCCCTACTCCCTACTCTCTGATCCCTACTCCCTACTCTCTGGTCCCTACTCCCTAGTCCCTGGTCCCTACTCCCTAGTCCCTGGTCCCTACTCCCTAGTCCCTGGTCCCTACTCCCTAGTCCCTACTCCCTGATCCCTAGTCCCTACTCCCTGATCCCTACTCCCTGCTCTCTGCCTGACAGAGCTATCAACTGGAACGGACATCAAGAGATAAGATTCTTGGCACCTGGAGTTGATTGTCTGGTTAAAGCAGCCTGCCTCAGCAGCTGGTTGTCTGGTTAAAGCAGCCTGCCTCAGCAGCTGGTTGTCTGGTTAAAGCAGCCTGCCTCAGCAGCTGGTTGCCTGGTTAAAGCAGCCGGCCTCAGCAGCTGGTTGTCTGGTTAAAGCAGCCTGCCTCAGCAGCTGGTTGTCTGGTTAAAGCAGCCTGCCTCAGCAGCTGGTTGTCTGGTTAAAGCAGCCTGCCTCAGCAGCTGGTTGTGTGGTTAAAGCAGCCTGCCTCAGCAGCTGGTTGTCTGGTTAAAGCAGCCGGCCTCAGCAGCTGGTTGTCTGGTTAAAGCAGCCGGCCTCAGCAGCTGGTTGTCTGGTTAAAGCAGCCGGCCTCAGCAGCTGGTTGTCTGGTTAAAGCAGCCTGCCTCAGCAGCTGGTTGTCTGGTTAAAGCAGCCTGCCTCAGCAGCTGGTTGTCTGGTTAAAGCAGCCTGCCTCCGCGGCTGGTTGGTTGCCTAGGCCTACATCATAGTATCAAATCCCAGTCCCACTGTTCTTCTATAGCTTATACTACACCATATCTGCATCCCCTCAATCTGCCTCCCATTCATTCATATCAATCACTTTTGATAAGCACACACAAATATGAAAGGAATGGAAATCCCCATGTGAAACCACAGGCCATTTCCTCCCCTGGCCTGGCCCAGACCTGGACTCCGCAGGGCATTCATCATTCATCTGATTCATTGATTTGGAGAGATCAGGCCCTTCGTTAATCAGCTGGGGATTGTACCAGTCAGCGATTTGGGTCGGTCGGTCGGGGGCAGAGGGGCAACCCCAAAACACGGCCTTCTCAGTCATAATGTTCTGTTGCCAGGATGCTCGGGGGGAGGCAAATTAAACCTGAAAACGTTTTAAAGTTGTTCAATGTAAACAACTGGCTAGTGGCTACTAAATTAACAACCCCAAAAAGAACAACTTCCTCTGTGCTCCTAAAATGGCCTCTTCTGTGGTCTGTTCTGTTCTGTTCAACATGATGAAACATGTTACCCACCTCCTGCATTTAGAAAAGTGGCTTGACGTTAAACCCACACCCGTCATGACATGATTCAACATGCTTTTAAAAAAGTGGATCACACCTGTCACGATATTCACTCTATGTTATTATTCCTACTAACTGACACACGCCCATGGTGACATGAGCTTTTGATCAGACTTGGGTTCAAATAGTATTGGTTCCATTCTGCCAGTCTAATGTAGCTAAAGTATTTGAAAGAAAACAAATCCAGTACTATTCTAGCTGTGTTTACATCCTCCAAGCAGGAAGAACAATAAAAACAGCCCTTTACAAACGTTATTGCACTGACTCACGTCCAAGAATTAAAGTCCAATCTGAAGGTGTGTGTGTGTGTGTGTGTGTGTGTGTGTGTGTGTGTGTGTGTGTGTGTGAAAGAGATAACTCCGGAAAGGTACTCTGGACAGCATGTTCAGACAAAGTCTCACACCTCCCACTCAGAAGAAGACAAGAGCAAACAGTTCAGCAGCAAAGTAGAACCTGAAAAGCCAGTCTTGTTCTGAGACATTTGACTATGAAGTCATACTAGCCCCCAGGGCCCAGGCAATGGCAAAACTCTGATTAAAAACTCACTACTGTACAAGACTATACAGGAACCTGAATGAATGAAATTTAATTTTTGTGTCAAATCCCCCGTTGGCAACCCATCCCTTATGGGATTAATTGACACATAAACAAACATGACAATAATTCACTGTGATAATTCAAAGATAATTCTTCTTCCGGTGTTCTCTGCAGTGCGCATCGCATGAAGAGTGAAAAGATTTAAGATAAAAATCAATACATTTACATTTAAGTCATTTAGCAGACGCTCTTATCCAGAGCGACTTACAGTTTAGTGAGTGCATACATTTTTATAATAGTAAATAAGGTTATCCAAACAATAATTCCTCCCCCAAAAAAACTAAATAAGTATAAGTACTGAAAAGCTTGGTTCTGGTGTCTTTTTAAAAGGAAAAAACTCAAAGACACCATTTAAAATATAATTTCCACCCCCAGAAATGAGCTCAATAATTACATTTACATTTTAGTCATTTAGCAGACGCTCTTATCCAGAGCGACTTACAGTTAGCACATACATTATTTTATCGAACCCACAACCCTGGCGTTGCAAACGCCATGCTCTACCAACTGAGCTACATCCCCTGCCGGCCATTCCCTCCCCTACCCTGGACGACGCTGGGCCAATTGTGCGCCGCCCCATGGGCCTCCCGGTCGCGGCCGGCTACGACAGAGCCTGGATTCGAACCAGGATCTCTAGTGGCACAGCTAGCACTGCGATGCAGTGCCTTAGACCACTGCGCCACTCGGGAGAATATATTGGTAAAATTATTATAGTATACAGGATGAAATGTAAGGTTGAGTGCTGCAGCTATCTAAAGAAACAAAACAGAAACCTTCTTTCTGAAATAAAAAAAAGTTGTTTTTTTTTGACAAAATTAACAGAGGAACATTTGACTGAACATGAATTAGAGCCCACTAATTCATGTAAATCAAAAAGGAGGGCATTGGAAATCTCTTTCCGGGTTCTGACAAAAACCTAGTTCTGACATTGTTTACAACCTTTGTCAGAGCACTTTATTCTTCTGGGCTTTTGGAAAAAGATTTCCAGCGCCCTTCTGTAATTGAGCTCCTTGATGGGGGGGGGGGGGGGGGGGGGGGGGGCCTTGATGAAGAGCTGCATGCAGGTGGCTAGATGCTCTCCCTGCAGTCTGTTCCTCAAGTCTGTTTTGACCTGCAATAACAGAGATAATAATAAGAGAAGGGAGAGGGACAAAGAGGATCTACTTTCACATTTAAATGTTCTTACTAATTTCATTGCAGAGAAGTCCCTCTCACATTTAACAGAAGACACTGGTATAGTCAGTGCGATTGCTGCCAGCTGGCTAAGCCAGGGGTAGACTGCCCCCACTCATCAAACTGCGAGGCCAGCTTTGTCATTGCCGTCAGCTGGTCCAACCCCTGAAATACATGAAAAACAAAAAGATGTGCAACATTAAAGAAGAGCCAACAGAGTGGCAGTTCAACAAGAAAAAGCGTTGGGAAACACTGGCCTAAAATGTTCTCTTCAAAAGATTGTCACACTCACGCCATACCTTGAATGCTCCAACTAGCACGTTGCTTGTAGCACAGCAGCCTCTGGCGCTTGCAAGAACTGCCTGGAGAGGAGGGTCAGGTTAAAGGTGTTTATCCTCTCACTAGAGAACGCAGCCTGAGGTCCCAACACACTGAAGGCCCCCAGAATCTCCAGGTGTTGGAACCTCCGGTCTAGGTTGTCCTGGAGGCCAACAAGATATGGATCCATGACCTAATTACAGCACAAAACAGAAAATAAATGATTAATAGCTGTTTGTTTTAGTTTATCCAACACACGTGATGTAACAGTGGTTTCATCACAGCATTTGAAAACAAATGTTTTTACCTCCTCTCTGAACCGAGCCCAGAACTGCTCCCTGGTCTTGGTCTTCTCCACCTGGCCTCTCCCAATCCTCCTCGATGTTGAATGCGCCCAGACCCATTGGGTCATCGAGGTCCTGGTGGAGTTAGCTCAGAAATAAACACATAATGTTGTAGACTAGTAAAGACTAAATATGCACAAACATTTTTAGCCCTTAGCCTAATTAAAGGGAATTTGACTAACCATGTGGTGTATTATATACAGTACCAGTCAAAAGTTTGGACACACCTACTCATTCCAGGGTTTTTCTTTATCTTTACTATTTTCTACATTGTATAATAATAGTGAAAACATCAAAACTATGAAATAACACATATGGAATCATGTAGTAACCAAAAAAGTGTTAAACAAATCCAAATATAATCCAGGTAGAATCAGGAATTCCCCAGGGCAGCTGTCTAGGCCCATTACTTTTTTTCAATTGTTACTAATGACATGTCACTGGCTTTGAGTAAAGCCAGAGTGTCTATATATGGGGATGACTCAACACTATACATGTCAGCTACTACAGTGACTGAAATGACTGCAAGACTTAACAAATAGTTGCAGTTAGTTTCATAGTGGGTGGCAAGGAATAAGTTAATCCTAAATATTTCTAAAACTAAAAGCATTGTATTTGGGACAAATCATTCACTAAACCCTAAACCTCAACTAAATGTTGTAATAAATAATGTGGAAATTGAGCAAGTTGAGGTGACTAAACTGCTTGGAGTAACCCTGGATTGTAAACTGTCATGGTCAAAACATATTGATACAACAGTAGCTAAGATGGGGAGAAGTATGTCCATAATAAAGCGCTGCTCTACCTTCTTAACAGCACTATCAACAAGGCAGGTCCTACAGGCCCTAGTTTTGTCACACCTGGACTACTGTTCAGTCGTGTGGTCAGGTGCCACAAAAAAGGACTTTTGCAAACTTTTGAAAATTGCTGTTGGCTCAGAACAGGGCAGCACGGCTGGCCCTTCGATGTACAACCCAGTTTAAAGTGGAGGAGAGATTGACTTCATCTCTACTTGTATTTATGAGGTATTGACATGTTGAATGCACCGAGCTGTCTGTTTGAACAAATGGCGCACAGCTCGGACACCCATGCATACCCCACAAGACATACCACCAGAGGTCTCTTCACAGTCCCCAAGTCCCAAACAGACTATGGGAGGCACACAGTACTACATAGAGCCATGACTACATGGAACTCTATTCCACATCAAGTAACTGATGCAAGTAGTAAAATTAGATTAAAAAAACAGATTAAAAAAACACCTTCTGGAACAGCGGGGACTGTGAAGCAACACTAACATAGGCACAGACACATGCATACACATATGATAACATAGGCACTATACACACACGTACACATGGATTTTATACTGTAGATATGTGGTAGTGGAGGAGTAGGGGCCTGAGGGCACACAGTGTTTTGTGAAATCTGTGAATGTCTCCCGAGTGGCGCAGTGGTCTAAGGCACTGCATCGCAGTGCTAGCTGTGCCACTAGAGATCCTGGTTCGAATCCAGGCTCTGTCGTAGCCGGCCGCGACTGGGAGACGCATGGGGCGGCGCACAATTGGCCCAGCGTCGTCCAGGGTAGGGGAGGGAATGGCCGGCAGGGATGTAGCTCAGTTGGTATAGCATGGCGTTTGCAACGCCAGGGTTGTGGGTTCGATTCCCACGGGGAAGTATGAAAAAATAAAATAATGTATGCACTCACTAACTGTAAGTCGCTCTGGATAAGAGCGTTTGCTAAATGACTTAAATGGAATGCATTTTAATTAACATGTGTGCCTTCTTAAAAGTTAATCTGTGGAATTTATTTCCTTCCTAATGCGTTTGAGCCAATCTGTTGTGTTGTGACAAGGTATGGGGGGTATACAAAAGATAGCCCTATTTGGTAAAAGACAAAGTCCATATTATGGCAAGAACAGCTCAAATAAGCAAAGAGAAACGACAGTCCATCATTACTTTAAGACATGAAGGTCAGTCAATACGGAACATTTTAAGAACTTTGAAAGTTTCTTCAAGTGCAGTCGCAAAAACCATCAAGTGCTATGATGAAACTGGCTCTCATGAGGACCACCACAGGAATGGAAGACCTAGAGTTACCTCTGCTGCAGAGGATAAGTTCATTAGAGTTACCAGTCTCAGAAATTGTAGCCCAAATAAATGCTTCACAGAGTTCAAGTCACAGACACATCTCAACATCAACTGTTCAGAGGAGACTGTGTGAATCAGGCCTTCAAGGTCGAATTGCTGCAAAGAAACCACTACTAAAGGACACCAATAAGAAGAAGAGACTTGCCAAGAAACACGGGCAATGGACATTAGACTGGTGGAAATGTGTCCTTTGGTCTGGACAATTTGGAGATTTTTGGTTCCAACTGCCATGTCTTTGTGAGACGTGGTGTGGGTGAACGGATGATCTCTGCATGAGTAGTTCCCACCGTAAAGCATGGAGGAGGTGGTGTTATGGTGTGGGGGTGCTTTGCTGGTGACACTGTCTGTGATTTATTTAGAATTCAAGGCACACTTAACCAGCATGGCTACTACAGCATTCTACAGTTATACGCCATCCCATCTGGTATGGGCTTAGTGGGACTATCATTTGTTTTTCAACAGGACAATGACCCAACACACCTCCAGGCTGTGTAAGGGCTATTTGACCAAGAAGGAGAGTGATGGAGTGCTGCATCAGATGACCTGGCCTCCACAATCCCCCAACCTCAACCCAATTGAGATGGTTTGGGATGAGTCGGACGGCAGAGTGAAGGAAAAGCAGCCAACAAGTGCTCAGCATATGTGGGAACTCCTTCAAGACTGTTGGAAAAGCATTCCAGGTGAAGCTGGTTGAGAGAATGCCAAGAGTGTGCAAAGCTGTCATCAAGGCAAAGGGTGGCTATTTGAAGAATCTCAAATATAAAATATATTTTGATTTTGGTTACTACATGATTCCATATGTTATTTCATCGTTTTGATGTCTTCACTATTATTCGACAATGTAGAAAATAGTAAAAATAAAGAAAAACCCTTGAATGAGTAGGTGTGTCCAAACTTTTGACTGGTACTGTAGCCACGGCTTCAGTCTGTAAATTGTAAGCCACTTTGGGTCTCATCCGATTTGCTGGTGGTGCACACTTGGCCTCACTCCTCACTCCTCTCTCCTCCTCCTCTCCTTTTATCTACTCTTTCTTCTCCTCCACTCTGCTCTCCTCTCTCCTTCCATCTCCCTTCCTGGCTCTCTCCTTTCCTCTGTTCCACTCTGCTCTCCTCTCTCCTTTCCTCTGTTCCACTCTGCTCTCCTCTCTCCTTTCCTCTGTTCCACTCTGCCCTCCTCTCTCCTTTCCTCTGTTCCACTCTGCTCTCCTCTCTCCTTTCCTCTGTTCCACTCTGCTCTCCTCTCTCCTTTCCTCTGTTCCACTCTGCCCTCCTCTCTCCTTTCCTCTGTTCCACTCTGCTCTCCTCTCTCCTTTCCTCTGTTCCACTCTGCCCTCCTCTCTCCTTTCCTCTGTTCCACTCTGCCCTCCTCTCTCCTTTCCTCTGTTCCACTCTGCCCTCCTCTCTCCGTTCCTCTGTTCCACTCTGCTCTCCTCTCCTCTGTTCCACTCTGCTCTCCTCTCTCCTTTCCTCTGTTCCACTCTGCGCTCCTCTCTCCTTTCCTCTGTTCCACTCTGCTCTCCTCTCTCCTTTCCTCTGTTCCACTCTGCTCTCCTCTCTCCTTTCCTCTGTTCCACTCTGCTCCTCTCTCCTTTCCTCTGTTCTACTCTGCTCTCCTCTCTCCGTTCCTCTGTTCCACTCTGCTCTCCTCTCTCCTTTCCTCTGTTCCACTCTGCTCTCCTCTCTCCTTTCCTCTGTTCCACTCTGCTCTCCTCTCTCCTTTCCTCTGTTCCACTCTGCTCTCCTCTCTCCTTTCCTCTGTTCCACTCTGCTCTCCTCTCTCCTTTCCTCTGTTCCACTCTGCTCTCCTCTCTCCTTTCCTCTGTTCCACTCTGCTCTCCTCTCTCCTTTCCTCTGTTCCACTCTGCTCTCCTCTCTCCTTTCCTCTGTTCCACTCTGCTCTCCTCTCTCCTTTCCTCTGTTCCACTCTGCTCTCCTCTCTCCTTTCCTCTGTTCCACTCTGCTCTCCTCTCTCCTTTCCTCTGTTCCACTCTGCCCTCCTCTCTCCTTTCCTCTGTTCCACTCTGCTCTCCTCTCTCCTTTCCTCTGTTCCACTCTGCCCTCCTCTCTCCTTTCCTCTGTTCCACTCTGCCCTCCTCTCTCCTTTCCTCTGTTCCACTCTGCTCTCCTCTGTTTCATCTAATTCAGGCTGATTTGACGTTAGCTAGCTAAGTTAACTTTACCTGACACTCGTCCCTGCTCCCCCTTTCTCTTTCGCTGCTGTGGTTGGGAAATATTTCAAAGACAGATAAATGTAGCTATCTTGCTTGCACTTGATACAGTTCCAAACGAACTAGCTAGCTAACTTGCTAGCCTAGTAACGTTAATTAACCATGTTTCTATCATCAACATACTTGTGGATATTGGATGGCTAATTGCCGTTACAATTGTGGCAGCAATATTATAGATCTAAATGATGTTAGTAGAGTTTTTAGGTTATAGCTAGTTTATGTAGTTAACTAGTTGGCTAGCTAACGTTAGTCAAACAAACAAGTTAACGTACCTTTCTTGCAGTTTCTCGCGCAGGTGCATTCTGAAGTGAGTCAAGTGAATTGTGTTTCGCGCCGCAGAGCTTCACTGTATCGAGCACTGGTCACTGGCGCACTGGTCACTCGCGCACTGTGTTTCTTGAGTTGCAGGCTGCCTACCTCATCTCACAGAGCTAAATAACCTTCAGAACTGTGTTGAACCCAGACAGACTATCTATTTACCAAGAAAAGCAAATGTGCTTTACAGAACTTTATTGAAATGTTTGGTAGAAATAGGATGTTTCTTTTGGTGTGGCGGCAATGATTCTGCCGTGGCAGGACCTGTATGTATTCAGACAGCCCCCACTACTATACTAGACTATACAGGAACCTGTATGTATTCAGACAGCCCCCACTACTATACTAGACTATACAGGAACCTGTATGTATTCAGACAGCCCCCACTACTATACTAGACTATACAGGAACCTGTATGTATTCAGACAGCCCCCACTACTATACTAGACTATACAGGAACCTGTATGTATTCAGACTATACAGGAACCTGTATGTATTCAGACAGCCCCCACTACTATACTAGACTATACAGGAACCTGTATGTATTCAGACACCCCCCACTACTATACTAGACTATACAGGAACCTGTATGTATTCAGACTATACAGGAACCTGTATGTATTCAGACAGCCCCCACTACTATACTAGACTATACAGGAACCTGTATGTATTCAGACAGCCCCCACTACTATACTAGACTATACAGGAACCTGTATGTATTCAGACAGCCCCCACTACTATACTAGACTATACAGGAACCTGTATGTATTCAGACAGCCCCCACTACTATACTAGACTATACAGGAACCTGTATGTATTCAGACAGCCCCCACTACTATACTAGACTATACAGGAACCTGTATGTATTCAGACAGCCCCCACTACTATACTAGACTATACAGGAACCTGTAGGTATTCAGACAGCCCCCACTACTATACAGGAACCTGTATGTATTCAGACAGCCCCCACTACTATACTAGACTATACAGGAACCTGTATGTATTCAGACAGCCCCCACTACTATACTAGACTATACAGGAACCTGTATGTATTCAGACAGCCCCCACTACTATACTAGACTATACAGGAACCTGTATGTATTCAGACAGCCCCCACTACTATACTAGACTATACAGGAACCTGTATGTATTCAGACAGCCCCCACTACTATACTAGACTATACAGGAACCTGTATGTATTCAGACAGCCCCCACTACTATACTAGACTATACAGGAACCTGTATGTATTCAGACAGCCCCCACTACTATACTAGACTATACAGGAACCTGTATGTATTCAGACAGCCCCCACTACTATACAGGAACCTGTATGTATTCAGACAGCCCCCACTACTATACTAGACTATACAGGAACCTGTATGTATTCAGACAGCCCCCACTACTATACTAGACTATACAGGAACCTGTATGTATTCAGACAGCCCCCACTACTATACTAGACTATACAGGAACCTGTATGTATTCAGACAGCCCCCACTACTATACTAGACTATACAGGAACCTGTATGTATTCAGACAGCCCCCACTACTATACTAGACTATACAGGAACCTGTATGTATTCAGACAGCCCCCACTACTATACTAGACTATACAGGAACCTGTATGTATTCAGACAGCCCCCACTACTATACTATACTATACAGGAACCTGTATGTATTCAGACAGCCCCCACTACTATACTAGACTATACAGGAACCTGTATGTATTCAGACAGCCCCCACTACTATACTAGACTATACAGGAACCTGTATGTATTCAGACAGCCCCCACTACTATACTAGACTATACAGGAACCTGTATGTATTCAGACAGCCCCCACTACTATACTAGACTATACAGGAACCTGTATGTATTCAGACAGCCCCCACTACTATACTAGACTATACAGGAACCTGTATGTATTCAGACAGCCCCCACTACTATACTAGACTATACAGGAACCTGTATGTATTCAGACAGCCCCCACTACTATACTAGACTATACAGGAACCTGTATGTATTCAGACAGCTCCCACTACTATGTACTAGGAATGTGAGTTATGCGTATGACAAACATGAGTTTACACTTAGAATTGTATAAGCGTTAATACCCTAGACAGTTCAATCCATCGTCACAGTTTCTGTTGACAAAGGGAACTTTGTCCCAACGGTTTTGAATGAGCGAGAATAGATGAAGGATGCAACGAATGGACTGTGGTAATTCCTTGCACTTGAGTCCTTGCATTCATAGCTCTGTCTATACATTTTTGAGTGGTTACATTTCTCCAGCCCCATCCCACAGCTGTCCCAAAAAAAGTGGTGGGGGAATCCCAGATTGCCCCTTTAAAAATGGGGAGCAGTAAGTTTGGAACTGGCTGGTGTCAAGGAGAATTAACAGTAGATACACTACATATTGTGTGTCTGATAGTTCCTTCAGAAAGTATTCCTACCCCTTGACTTATTCCACATTTTGTTGTGTTATCCATCTACACACAATACTCTATACACACACACAAAACCCTATAATAAAAGTGAAAACATGTTTTTAGAAATTCTAGCAAATTTATTGAAAATGAAATACAGATATATATCAAGTATTCACACCCCTGAGTCAATACTTTGTAGAAGCACCTTTGGCAGTGATTACAGCTGTGAGTCTTCTTTGGTAAGTCTCTAAGAGCTTTGCACACCTGGATTTTATTATGTTTAGCCATTCATTATTTTTTAAATTCTTCAAGCACTGTCAAATTGATTGTTGATCATTGCTAGACAGCCATTTTCAAGTCTTGCCATAGATCTTCAAGTCAATTTAAGTCAAAACTGTAACTCGGCCACTCAGGAACATTCCATGTCGTCTTGGTAACCAACTCCAGTGTAGATTTGGCCTTGTGGTTTAGGTTTTTGTCCTGCTGAAAGGTGAATTAGTCTCCCAGTGTCTGTTGGAAAACAGACTGAACCAGGTTTTCCTCTAGGATTTTGCATGTGCTTATAGCTGTATTCCGTTTCTTTTTATCCTAAAATAACTCCCTTGCCAATGCCAAGTACACCTATAACATGATGCAGCCACCACCATGCTTGAAAATATGAAGAGGAGGTACTCAGTGATGTGTTGTGTTGGATTTGCCCCAAACATAATGCTTTGTATTCAGGACAAAAAGTTAATTTCTTTGCCACATTTTTTGCAGTATTACTTAAGTGCCTTATTGCAAACAGGATGCATGTTTTGGAATATTTGTATTCTGTAGAGGCTTCCTTCTTTTCACTCTGTCATTTAGGTTAGTATTGTGGAGTAACTACAATGTTGTTGATCTATCCTCAGTTTTCTCATATCACAACCATTAAACTGTAATCACCATTGGCCTCATAGTGAAATCCCTGAGCAGTTTCCTTCCTCTCCGGCAACTGAGATAGGAAGGACACCTGCATCTTTGTAGTGACCGGATGTATTGATACACCATCCAAAAGGTCTAATTAATAACTTCACCATGCTCTTGTCTATTTTTACACATCTACCAAATCGGTGGCCTTCTTCGGGAGGCATTGAAAAACCTCCTTGAGAAATGCACTGCTCGACTGAGGGACCTTACAGATAATTGTATGTGTGGGGTACAGAGATGAGGTAGCTATTCAAAAATCATGTTAAACACTATTATTGCACACAGAGTGAGTGCATGCAACTTATTATGTGACTTGTTAAGCACATTTTTACTCCTGAACGTTTTTAGCCATAACAAAGGGATTGAATTGAATACTTATTGACTCAAGACATTTCAGCTTTTAAATTTTGTATTAATTTCTAAAGTTTTATACAAATAAAATTCAACTTTCACATTATGGGGTATTGTGTGTAAATCAGTGACACATAATCTCAATGTAATATTCAGGCTGTAACAACCAAATGTGGAAAAAGTAAAGGGGTGTGAGTACTTTCTGAAGGCACTACATTCCCAGCCATCTGCCTTAAATCCCCTTCAAGACTGTTATAACCCCTGGTTACGAGCACACTCTGAATGTGCAAAAACAATAAATGCACCAGACCACTTCACCAGACCACTGCACTCTACATGCCGCCAGCATCCCAAATGGCACCATATTCCCTATTTAGTGCACTGCGTTAGACCAAGGCCCATAGGGCTCTGGTCAAAATTAGTGCACTATATAGGGAATAGGGTGCCATTTGAGATGCACGATCGGACTGCTGCACCACTGCTCTGTAGTGTACAAGCCCTTTAAGGTGCAAAGAGCTGCCAACGGACTGCCCTGTTGAACACTTTGAACAGTGAATTGAACACTCCAGCGTACTGGTAGAATCTTGATGAGGGGACTGGGGAAGCATGGACACACAGTCGCATGAAACACACACACACACACACACACACAACCACCAGACCGAAACTAATCACCTCATAACAACCTAGCATTCCAATCTCAGATGAGCAAGGCATCCATTTCATGGTGCAGCGACTAGAGACCTTTGGTAGAAACATTCAGAGTGATCCAACACTAAATTATGGGGGTTTCCAAGGAATATGAGAATAACATTAAATTATTACATACTGAGAAGAGAGCGAGAGAGAGAGAGAGAGACAGAATAAGAATTACTTGACACATTGAAAAGAATTAACAAAAAAACTGAGCAAACTAGAATGCTATTTGGCTCTAAACAGAGAGTACACAGTGGCAGAATACCTGACCACTGTGACTGACCCAAACTTAAGTAAAGCTTTGACTATGTACAGACTCATTGAGCATAGCCTTGCTATTGAGAAAGGCCGCCGTAGGCAGACTTGGCTCTCAAGAGAAGACGGACTATGTGCACACTGCCCACAAAATGAGGTGGAAACTGAGCTGCACTTCCTAACCTCCTGCCAAATGTATGCCCATATTAGAGACACATATTTCCCTCAGATTACAGCGATCCACAAAGAATTCGAAAACAAACCCAATTTTGATAAACTCCCTTATCTACTGGGTGAAAAACCACAGTGTGCCATCACAGCTGCAAGATTTGTGACCTGTTGCCACAAGAAAAGGGCAACCAGTGAAGAACAAACACCATTGTAAATACAACCCATATTTAGGATTATTTATTTTCCCATTTGTACTTTAACTATTTGCACATTGTTACAACACTGTATATACACATAATATGACATTTGAAATGTGTTTATTCTTTTGGAACTTCTGAGTGTAATGTTTACTGTTAATATTTATTGTTTATTTCACTTTTGTTTACTATCTACTTCACTTGCTTTGGCAATGTTAACATACGTTTCCCATGCCAATAAAGCCCTTAAATTGAAAATAAGAAAACATTGAATAGAGAGAGAGAGAGAGAGAGAGAGAGAGAGAGAGAGAGAGAGAGAGAGAGAGAGAGAGAGAGAGATTGAGAGAGAGAGATTGAGAGAGAGAGAGAGAGAGAGAGAGAGAGAGAGAGAGAGAGAGAGAGAGAGAGAGAGAGAGAGAGAGAGAGAGAGATTGAGAGAGAGATTGAGAGAGAGAGAGAGAGAGAGAGAGAGAGAGAGAGTTTTAGAGTGTGGGACAGAGTTAGGGAGAGAGAGATGTATGGAAGGCTGAGGACGTGGAAAAGTGTATATTTTCTGTGGACGCTTGGGGTTACATTAATCTTTGTTTTTGAGAACTAATCATGCAGAAAGCAAAGCAGAGAGCTTGAACACGAACAGCCCTCTGTAATATAGTGTACAACACTGTTCTTCAGGACATAGACAAGGGTTTGAGAGGAAGGTGTCATTGAAGGAAACTGGGAGATGAGAGAAACATGTAGCCTCTGAGCAATAGAGGCTATGAGGGCACCTGCTTCCAAAATAATAATATTGACACTTTCCTCGTTGAATTCAAATGTACATCCAATCTAGTTAGGAGTGGGACATCAATGTGATGTAATTCAATTAGAGAATGATCATAATGATATTACATTGGAGCAGTGGTATGCTTATCAAAATTGATTCGATTCGTAAAAATGTATTTATTAGGCAACGTTAGAGCATACTAAGTAGCCTATAAACTAAAATAGTAGACGAACGAATGCAATATTGTATTGAAGGAATAATGGAGACGTTAAACGCATCATGAACACACATAAACACGAACATTCACGGGAAATAGAAGAGCAACAAGTGATTGCATGTTCTGCCAATAGCCGCCTTAAATAGTTGAATAGTAATACTTACCGACAGATGAAACCAGCAAACACCTGAATATCTTAAACAAAACGATGTTGTTGAGGTTATCCAGACGTATAAATGAGACAAATTATCCCAAATTATCCCTAAAATAACGGAACGTAGTTTGATGGTTTTGGCGGACAGCGAAAAAGTAGCAACATTGGTGTGATGTTCAAAAACTTTCAAGATGCTCCTCTGTTGAGCGAGACTCAACAGACTGGACTATACCAACTGCAATGAATCGAAGGGGTGTATGTTTTAGCATAGTTTAGTATAAAAATTCGTTTTCTGACTGATAACCATATTGTCTATGTTTCGCAATTAATAGCGAGCTACATTAAACATCGTCAATATCACACTTATTAATTGGGAAACAACACGTTAAAAGAATGAACACCACCCTTTTCATTTCCTATTCAGTGGTCCCGTGATTTAAATGAGCAATTTACAAGCAGGGAGTTATTACGTTGTATAAATTCAGGACTTGTAACCATGTACTTTCTCATACTGACAGAACGTCACCCTAGTTTATATTAAATATTGCTATTATATTTGTGTTTGGTTCAATAGTTTATGGCTCAAGGTGAGTTGAGTGTGAGACCAGGACATCCCAATGTACACGCCATATAATGAATTTATTGGCCACGTTTTTATTGCATGGTAATATGGATGATTCAGCATGATTGACAGCAAGCTAATTTCATAACTCCCCAGTATACTGCTAATATAGCCCATCAACGTGTGAAAGAAAAGGTTTTTAGAAAGACTTAATGGAAATTCTAAATTAGAAATCATTATTTTAATCCAACAAAAATCTAAATATGCCTCCATAATTTAAATTATATGAACATGTATTTTCTAATCATTGCTGTTGAACAATGAGGGAAATCTAACCTTCCCTAAACTAAACATACGACCACGTATCTCCACCATGTCCTGAGTTAGCCATGGTGCGTCCAGTTTCAAGCCTCATTAATTGTCTGGGGAAATAATCCAGGGAATGCAACAATAATGAATGTTTGAGCCAGTCTGGCAGGGTTTACTCCAATAAAAGGCAGATTACCCAGATTAGCATTAGTTCATATGAGATTACAGCTAATTAGCTCCACAGTCCGAGACCATAATGCTGTCTCCAGATCAACCTGTTGATTTCTTATGTTATCTAGTTTAGCGAATGACTGTGATTATTGCTGAAGATAGGATTTTCTAACAGATGCTTTAACGGTATAGGAGGGTTTCAAGGACACAGATTAAGGCTAGTCTTAAACTAATAGGTAATTTCAAGGGATATTCTCCAGAGTTAGATTACATGTTTAAACAGTTGCTACTTTACTGACAATAGACTATCATCTGACACATATATAGTACATAACACCTATCTGACAGAAAGAAAAAATCCCCAGTCCTCTTATCAAGCCTTAATTAGGCTGTGTGAGATATTTAACAACTTTGCACTCTGCTGGTGGACAGGATGTGTAAAAGAGGCCACGGACAGATAAACTGCCCCCAGGACTGTGATCTCTGGACAATACTGTTGACAGACTCACACCTGGTGTTGTTGTATTGTGTTTCCCTGGTCAAGAAAAGATGGCCATCCATTGTCTACTTCCCATCATCTCATTGGGGAGATGAGCCTAATAACCCCCCCCCCCCCCCCCCCCCCCCCACCACCACCACCACCACTCCCGTCACCCCTCATCTACTGCCCTCTGACCCCTACACCCCCACTCCTCTTTCTCGCAGTCAGCTCAACGTAATTTAGTCCCTTTGGAGGAGGACTGTCTCATTCAGGAACACATTACATCATCCCACAATACCCCTCTGCTCTCTGAAAGGGGGCGTCGAGAGACGAGAGGCTGGAGTAAAAGGGGAGGTGTTTGTGTAGTGAGTGCGTGCGTGCGGAGAGGGAGGTCACTTGGCAGCTTTCAATCGGGAATCCATTGTGTTACCATGGGAGACAACATTCCTAAAATCAGCTGGTAGCTGGTTGCAACAGGCTTCTATAATTTACTCCAGACATGGGGGCGAGGGAGAGAGCGGTAAACTGGGCTAGGAGATACTGAATGGATGGCAGAGCCTAGTAAAAGCAAGGGAGAGAGCGGTAAACTGGGCTAGGAGATACTGAATGGATGGCAGAGCCTAGTAAAAAAGAATGTCCGTTCACACATTCCTTGGACAGTTGACTGTTGTTTGTATTTACACCACAACCACAAATAATGAGGAACATTAATCCCAAATCCATCAAATATTTCAACCAGAGACACTTTATTTGATGACGGATTAAATTGCCTTATTTGTTTTTGTTGTTAGCCTACTCCATTGTCATTTCATTGTCAAGCCATCTTGCCATTGGCATGACAGTTCCATAAGGAGTTGGCAAGAGAGCAGAACCAGACCGGCTCCCAGGCTAGTACTCTGCAAGTCTGGATAACATTTTCTGGAGATGGAATAGATTCGATTCTGGAGCTGGAATAGATGGGAATAGATTTCTCTGGCAAGGAAAAGCAATTATGTTGCAGTGGAATCCACATACAACTAGATACACTGCCATCTAGTGAAAAAGTCGAGTTGTAACTTTCAATCAAATTGCATAAATGAGAAAAAAAGACCAACACATATTTATAATACATTTATTTAATGGTAAAGAGTGCAATGATACAAACCATTTTCACAAAGAAATGAGAAGTTGATTTAATATCTAAAAACAATACTCTCCTCATGTTAAAAAACATAAATACTTTCCATGAACCAAGACATGTGCTATTCATAAGTACTGACCCTTTACAACACCCCACCTTTACATCTGGGTCGTATTCATTAGGCACCAGACGGAAGAAAACAGAATCAAACAGGGTTCCTCCCTACCTGAACTTGTCAAATAAGTAACGCTTTCTTTGCTTTCTGTTAGAAAACGTTTGCTACGGTGAGCCCTAATGAACACGACCCTTCTGGCTATAATAGTTGAACAAGTTTATTTAAAACCCCTTGTAATAAAATGTTCTCATGCTTTAATCAAGCAAGGCTCGTATAATGTTCCCAAC
>NW_028166258.1:15000-22500 GCF_964263955.1 Coregonus lavaretus | reverse complement strand
CTCACGGAAGGCCGATTTGATGCACTTTTTTCGGATTGGGGTGGTGGTCAGACACCCCCATATGGAAATCATCCGGTTGACAACAGGAGAACCAGGGACCGACTCCTGCCTCACGGAAGGCCGATTTTGATGCACTTTTCTCGGATTGGGTTGGTGGTCAGACACCCCCATATGGATAACCGCCGGCGGACACCAGGAGAACCAGGGACCGACTCCTGGCTCCCGGAAGGCCGATTTTGATGCACTTTTCTCGGATTGGGTTGGTGGTCAGACACCCCCATATGGAAATCATCCGGTTGACACTATGAGAACCAGGGACCGACTCCTGGCTCCCGGAAGGCCGATTTTGATGCACTTTTCTCGGATTGGGTTGGTGGTCAGACACCCCCATATGGAAACCATCCGGTTGACACCAGGAGAACCAGGGACCGACTCCTGGCTCCCGGAAGGCCGATTTTGATGCACTTTTCTCGGATTGGGTTGGTGGTCAGACACCCCCATATGGAAATCATCCGGTTGACACTATGAGAACCAGGGACCGACTCCTGGCTCCCGGAAGGCCGATTTTGATGCACTTTTCTCGGATTGGGTTGGTGGTCAGACACCCCCATATGGAAATCATCCGGTTGACACTATGAGAACCAGGGACCGACTCCTGGCTCCCGGAAGGCCGATTTTGATGCACTTTTCTCGGATTGGGTTGGTGGTCAGACACCCCCATATGGAAATCATCCGGTTGACACTATGAGAACCAGGGACCGACTCCTGGCTCCCGGAAGGCCGATTTTGATGCACTTTTCTCGGATTGGGTTGGTGGTCAGACACCCCCATATGGAAATCATCCGGTTGACACTATGAGAACCAGGGACCGACTCCTGGCTCCCGGAAGGCCGATTTTGATGCACTTTTCTCGGATTGGGTTGGTGGTCAGACACCCCCATATGGAAATCATCCGGTTGACACTATGAGAACCAGGGACCGACTCCTGGCTCCCGGAAGGCCGATTTTGATGCACTTTTCTCGGATTGGGTTGGTGGTCAGACACCCCCATATGGAAACCATCCGGTTGACACTATGAGAACCAGGGACCGACTCCTGGCTCCCGGAAGGCCGATTTTGATGCACTTTTCTCGGATTGGGTTGGTGGTCAGACACCCCCATATGGAAACCATCCGGTTGACACCAGGAGAACCAGGGACCGACTCCTGGCTCCCGGAAGGCCGATTTTGATGCACTTTTCTCGGATTGGGTTGGTGGTCAGACACCCCCATATGGAAATCATCCGGTTGACACTATGAGAACCAGGGACCGACTCCTGGCTCCCGGAAGGCCGATTTTGATGCACTTTTCTCGGATTGGGTTGGTGGTCAGACACCCCCATATGGAAACCATCCGGTTGACACTATGAGAACCAGGGACCGACTCCTGGCTCCCGGAAGGCCGATTTTGATGCACTTTTCTCGGATTGGGTTGGTGGTCAGACACCCCCATATGGAAATCATCCGGTTGACACTATGAGAACCAGGGACCGACTCCTGGCTCCCGGAAGGCCGATTTTGATGCACTTTTCTCGGATTGGGTTGGTGGTCAGACACCCCCATATGGAAACCATCCGGTTGACACCAGGAGAACCAGGGACCGACTCCTGGCTCCCGGAAGGCCGATTTTGATGCACTTTTCTCGGATTGGGTTGGTGGTCAGACACCCCCATATGGAAACCATCCGGTTGACACTATGAGAACCAGGGACCGACTCCTGGCTCCCGGAAGGCCGATTTTGATGCACTTTTCTCGGATTGGGTTGGTGGTCAGACACCCCCATATGGAAATCATCCGGTTGACACTATGAGAACCAGGGACCGACTCCTGGCTCCCGGAAGGCCGATTTTGATGCACTTTTCTCGGATTGGGTTGGTGGTCAGACACCCCCATATGGAAATCATCCGGTTGACACTATGAGAACCAGGGACCGACTCCTGGCTCCCGGAAGGCCGATTTTGATGCACTTTTCTCGGATTGGGTTGGTGGTCAGACACCCCCATATGGAAACCATCCGGTTGACACCAGGAGAACCAGGGACCGACTCCTGGCTCCCGGAAGGCCGATTTTGATGCACTTTTCTCGGATTGGGTTGGTGGTCAGACACCCCCATATGGAAATCATCCGGTTGACACTATGAGAACCAGGGACCGACTCCTGGCTCCCGGAAGGCCGATTTTGATGCACTTTTCTCGGATTGGGTTGGTGGTCAGACACCCCCATATGGAAACCATCCGGTTGACACCAGGAGAACCAGGGACCGACTCCTGGCTCCCGGAAGGCCGATTTTGATGCACTTTTCTCGGATTGGGTTGGTGGTCAGACACCCCCATATGGAAATCATCCGGTTGACAACAGGAGAACCAGGGACCGACTCCTGGCTCCCGGAAGGCCGATTTTGATGCACTTTTCTCGGATTGGGTTGGTGGTCAGACACCCCCATATGGAAACCATCCGGTTGACAACAGGAGAACCAGGGACCGACTCCTGGCTCCCGGAAGGCCGATTTTGATGCACTTTTCTCGGATTGGGTTGGTGGTCAGACACCCCCATATGGAAACCATCCGGTTGACACTATGAGAACCAGGGACCGACTCCTGGCTCACGGAGGCCGATTTTGATGCACTTTTCTCGGATTGGGGTGGTGGTCAGACACCCCCATATGGATAACCGCCGGCGGACACCAGGAGAACCAGGGACCGACTCCTGGCTCACGGAGGCCGATTTTGTTGCACTTTTCTCGGATTGGGGTGGTGGTCAGACACCCCCATATGGAAATCATCCGGTTGACACTATGAGAACCAGGGACCGACTCCTGGCTCACGGAGGCCGATTTTGATGCACTTTTCTCGGATTGGGGTGGTGGTCAGACACCCCCATATGGTAAACCGCCGGCGGACACTAGGAGAACCAGGGGAGGCTCTTACCTCACACATGGGGGTTTTGGGTGCCCTTGGCCGGCTTGGGGGTGACCCCAAGGGGGGGTCCAAGACCCCACACCCGGATCCATCCACAGGGGGGCGCCACAGGTCACTTTAAGCCTGATTTCACTATGGGTACCCAGGGGAGGCTGTTCACTCACACATGGGGGTTTTGGGTGCCCTTGGTCGGCATGGCTGGCTTGGGGGAGACCCCAAGAAGGGGTCCAAGCACCCACAGCCGAATCCATCCACAGGGGGGCGCCACAGGTCACTTTAGGCCTGATTTCACTGGGGGGACACTGGGGAGGCTGTTCACTCACACATGGGGGTTTTGGGTGCCCTTGGTCGGCATGGCTGGCTTGGGGGAGACCCCAAGAAGGGGTCCAAGCACCCCCACCAAGATCCATCCACAGGGGGGCGCCACAGGTCACTTTAAGCCTGATTTCACTATGGGTACACTGGGGAGGCTGTTCACTCACACATGGGGGTTTTGGGTGCCCATGGTCGGCATGGCTGGCTTGGAGGAGACCCCAAGAAGGGGTCCAAGCACCCCCACCAAGATCCATCCACAGGGGGGCGCCACAGGTCACTTTAAGCCTGATTTCACTATGGGTACCCAGGGGAGGCTGTTCACTCACACATGGGGGTTTTGGGTGCCCATGGCCGGCATGGATGGCTTGGGGGGGACCCCAAGAAGGGGTCCAAGACCCCACAGCCGGATCCATCCACAGGGGGGCGCCACAGGTCACTTTAGGCCGGATTTCACTATGGGGACCCAGGGGAGGCTGTTCACTCACACATGGGGGTTTTGGGTGCCCTTGGTCGGCATGGCTGGCTTGGGGGAGACCCCAAGAAGGGGTCCAAGCACCCACAGCCGAATCCATCCACAGGGGGGCGCCACAGGTCACTTTAGGCCTGATTTCACTGGGGGGACACTGGGGAGGCTGTTCACTCACACATGGGGGTTTTGGGTGCCCTTGGTCGGCATGGCTGGCTTGGGGGAGACCCCAAGAAGGGGTCCAAGCACCCCCACCAAGATCCATCCACAGGGGGGCGCCACAGGTCACTTTAAGCCTGATTTCACTATGGGTACACTGGGGAGGCTGTTCACTCACACATGGGGGTTTTGGGTGCCCATGGTCGGCATGGCTGGCTTGGAGGAGACCCCAAGAAGGGGTCCAAGCACCCCCACCAAGATCCATCCACAGGGGGGCGCCACAGGTCACTTTAAGCCTGATTTCACTATGGGTACCCAGGGGAGGCTGTTCACTCACACATGGGGGTTTTGGGTGCCCATGGCCGGCATGGATGGCTTGGGGGGGACCCCAAGAAGGGGTCCAAGACCCCACAGCCGGATCCATCCACAGGGGGGCGCCACAGGTCACTTTAGGCCGGATTTCACTATGGGGACCCAGGGGAGGCTGTTCACTCACACATGGGGGTTTTGGGTGCCCTTGGTCGGCATGGCTGGCTTGGGGGAGACCCCAAGAAGGGGTCCAAGCACCCACAGCCGAATCCATCCACAGGGGGGCGCCACAGGTCACTTTAGGCCTGATTTCACTGGGGGGACACTGGGGAGGCTGTTCACTCACACATGGGGGTTTTGGGTGCCCTTGGTCGGCATGGCTGGCTTGGGGGAGACCCCAAGAAGGGGTCCAAGCACCCCCACCAAGATCCATCCACAGGGGGGCGCCACAGGTCACTTTAAGCCTGATTTCACTATGGGTACACTGGGGAGGCTGTTCACTCACACATGGGGGTTTTGGGTGCCCATGGTCGGCATGGCTGGCTTGGAGGAGACCCCAAGAAGGGGTCCAAGCACCCCCACCAAGATCCATCCACAGGGGGGCGCCACAGGTCACTTTAAGCCTGATTTCACTATGGGTACCCAGGGGAGGCTGTTCACTCACACATGGGGGTTTTGGGTGCCCATGGCCGGCATGGATGGCTTGGGGGGGACCCCAAGAAGGGGTCCAAGACCCCACAGCCGGATCCATCCACAGGGGGGCGCCACAGGTCACTTTAGGCCGGATTTCACTATGGGGACCCAGGGGAGGCTTTTCACTCACACATGGGGGTTTTGGGTGCCCTTGGTCGGCATGGCTGGCTTGGGGGGGACCCCAAGAAGGGGTCCAAGACCCCACAGCCGGATCCATCCACAGGGGGGCGCCACAGGTCACTTTAGGCCGGATTTCACTATGGGGACCCAGGGGAGGCTTTTCACTCACACATGGGGGTTTTGGGTGCCCTTGGTCGGCATGGCTGGCTTGGGGGGGACCCCAAGAAGGGGTCCAAGCACCCCCACCAAGATCCATCCACAGGGGGGCGCCACAGGTCATTTTCACTAGGAGAACCAGGGGAGGGCTCCTGACTCACACATGGGCATTCTGGGTGCCCATGGCTGGGATGGGTGAGACAGAGTCCAGCCCTCCACACACAAAAGTGACCCAGCAGGCCAGAAGAAAGGGGAGAGAGAGAGAGAGAGAACAAATAATACATGGGCACAGAGCAGCCAGCCTCCATTGGAGCTGCCTGCACAGTGCTGCCCTCCTGTGGGAAAGGTTCACACACACACTCACTCACTCACTCACACAGACACACACAGACAAACCTATTCACTTGGGCCTTCTCCCTCATGCCCTGCTGACATCCATGCAGGCCCACATTGACCTTTGTGACCTCTGGAGCTCCATGCACCTTGTTCTAAACTCCCTGCCTAGTAAAGGGCATCTCCCATGGGCATGAGAGTACAGCTCACTCCCCTGGAGCACCATGCCTCTTTTTAATCACTCTCTCCCTATTAAAACCCTCTCTCCCATGGGCTTGAGAGTACAGCTTACTCCCTTGACCTCCAGAGGTATAGGAGGCCAAAAAAAAAGGGGGACAGAGCAGACAGCCCCCAAAGGGGATGCCTGCTCTGCCCCCCTATGAGACAGGTTCACTCACTCACACAGACACACCTATTCACTTGGGCCTTCTCCCTCATGCCCTGCTGACATCCATGCAGGCCCACATTGACCTTTGTGACCTCTGGAGCTCCATGCCTCTTTTTAAACTCTCTCTTCCCATTAAAAGCCTCTCTCACATGGGCTTGAGAGTACAGCTTACTCCCTTGACCTCCAGAGGTATAGGAGGCCAAAAAAAAAGGGGGACAGAGCAGACAGCCCCCAAAGGGGATGCCTGCTCTGCCCCCCTATGAGACAGGTTCACTCACTCACACAGACACACCTATTCACTTGGGCCTTCTCTCTGTGGCCCTGCTGACAGCCATGCAGGCCCACATTGACCTTTGTGACCTCTGGAGCTCATTGCCTCCATCTCTACACTCCATGCCCAGTGAAACCCTCTCTCACTCGGCCTGAGACTGCAGCTCACTCCCTGGATGGCCTGGGCTCCAGAACCACGACCACCAAGCCCACACTCCCTGCCCACTCAAACCCTCTCTCACTCGGCCTCAGACTGCAGCTCACTCCCTGGATGGCCTGGGCTCCAGAACCACGACCACCAAGCCCACACTCCCTGCCCACTCAAACCCTCTCTCACTCGGCCTCAGACTGCAGCTCACTCCCTGGATGGCCTGGGCTCCAGAACCACGACCACCAAGCCCACACTCCCTGCCCACTCAAACCCTCTCTCACTCGGCCTCAGACTGCAGCTCACTCCCTGGATGGCCTGGGCTCCAGAACCACGACCACCAAGCCCACACTCCCTGCCCGCTCAAACCATCTCTCACTCGGACTGAGACTGCAGCTCACTGCATGGGCGTCCCCGACCTCCATGCCTCCAGGCCCACACTCCGTGTCCGCTCAAACCATCTCTCACTCGGACTGAGACTGCAGCTCACTGCATGGGCGTCCCCGACCTCCATGCCTCCAGGCCCACACTCCGTGTCCGCTCAAACCATCTCTCACTCGGACTGAGACTGCAGCTCACTGCATGGGCGTCCCCGACCTCCATGCCTCCAGGCCCACACTCTGTGTCCGCTCAAACCATCTCTCACTCGGACTGAGACTGCAGCTCACTGCATGGGCCTCCCCGACCTCCATGCCTCCAGGCCCACACTCCGTGTCCGCTCAAACCATCTCTCACTCGGACTGAGACTGCAGCTCACTGCATGGGCGTCCCCGACCTCCATGCCTCCAGGCCCACACTCCGTGTCCGCTCAAACCATCTCTCACTCGGACTGAGACTGCAGCTCACTGCATGGGCGTCCCCGACCTCCATGCCTCCAGGCCCACACTCTGTGTCCGCTCAAACCATCTCTCACTCGGACTGAGACTGCAGCTCACTGCATGGGCCTCCCCGACCTCCATGCCTCCAGGCCCACACTCCGTGTCCGCTCAAACCATCTCTCACTCGGACTGAGACTGCAGCTCACTGCATGGGCGTCCCCGACCTCCATGCCTCCAGGCCCACACTCTGTGTCCGCTCAAACCATCTCTCACTCGGACTGAGACTGCAGCTCACTGCATGGGCCTCCCCGACCTCCATGCCTCCAGGCCCACACTCCGTGTCCGCTCAAACCATCTCTCACTCGGACT
>NW_028166258.1:0-5000 GCF_964263955.1 Coregonus lavaretus | reverse complement strand
GGGAGAACCAGAGACCGACTCCTGGCTCACGGAAGGCCGATTTGGGTGCACTTGGTCGGATTGGGTTGTGGGTCAGACACCCCAACATGGTTGTCCGCCGGCGGACACCAGGAGAACCAGGGACCGACTCCTGGCTCACGGAAGGCCGATTTGATGCACTTTTTTCGGATTGGGGTGGTGGTCAGACACCCCCATATGGAAATCATCCGGTTGACAACAGGAGAACCAGGGACCGACTCCTGCCTCACGGAAGGCCGATTTTGATGCACTTTTCTCGGATTGGGTTGGTGGTCAGACACCCCCATATGGATAACCGCCGGCGGACACCAGGAGAACCAGGGACCGACTCCTGGCTCCCGGAAGGCCGATTTTGATGCACTTTTCTCGGATTGGGTTGGTGGTCAGACACCCCCATATGGAAATCATCCGGTTGACACTATGAGAACCAGGGACCGACTCCTGGCTCCCGGAAGGCCGATTTTGATGCACTTTTCTCGGATTGGGTTGGTGGTCAGACACCCCCATATGGAAACCATCCGGTTGACACCAGGAGAACCAGGGACCGACTCCTGGCTCCCGGAAGGCCGATTTTGATGCACTTTTCTCGGATTGGGTTGGTGGTCAGACACCCCCATATGGAAACCATCCGGTTGACACTATGAGAACCAGGGACCGACTCCTGGCTCCCGGAAGGCCGATTTTGATGCACTTTTCTCGGATTGGGTTGGTGGTCAGACACCCCCATATGGAAATCATCCGGTTGACACTATGAGAACCAGGGACCGACTCCTGGCTCCCGGAAGGCCGATTTTGATGCACTTTTCTCGGATTGGGTTGGTGGTCAGACACCCCCATATGGAAATCATCCGGTTGACACTATGAGAACCAGGGACCGACTCCTGGCTCCCGGAAGGCCGATTTTGATGCACTTTTCTCGGATTGGGTTGGTGGTCAGACACCCCCATATGGAAATCATCCGGTTGACACTATGAGAACCAGGGACCGACTCCTGGCTCCCGGAAGGCCGATTTTGATGCACTTTTCTCGGATTGGGTTGGTGGTCAGACACCCCCATATGGAAATCATCCGGTTGACACTATGAGAACCAGGGACCGACTCCTGGCTCCCGGAAGGCCGATTTTGATGCACTTTTCTCGGATTGGGTTGGTGGTCAGACACCCCCATATGGAAACCATCCGGTTGACACTATGAGAACCAGGGACCGACTCCTGGCTCCCGGAAGGCCGATTTTGATGCACTTTTCTCGGATTGGGTTGGTGGTCAGACACCCCCATATGGAAACCATCCGGTTGACACCAGGAGAACCAGGGACCGACTCCTGGCTCCCGGAAGGCCGATTTTGATGCACTTTTCTCGGATTGGGTTGGTGGTCAGACACCCCCATATGGAAATCATCCGGTTGACACTATGAGAACCAGGGACCGACTCCTGGCTCCCGGAAGGCCGATTTTGATGCACTTTTCTCGGATTGGGTTGGTGGTCAGACACCCCCATATGGAAACCATCCGGTTGACACTATGAGAACCAGGGACCGACTCCTGGCTCCCGGAAGGCCGATTTTGATGCACTTTTCTCGGATTGGGTTGGTGGTCAGACACCCCCATATGGAAATCATCCGGTTGACACTATGAGAACCAGGGACCGACTCCTGGCTCCCGGAAGGCCGATTTTGATGCACTTTTCTCGGATTGGGTTGGTGGTCAGACACCCCCATATGGAAACCATCCGGTTGACACCAGGAGAACCAGGGACCGACTCCTGGCTCCCGGAAGGCCGATTTTGATGCACTTTTCTCGGATTGGGTTGGTGGTCAGACACCCCCATATGGAAACCATCCGGTTGACACTATGAGAACCAGGGACCGACTCCTGGCTCCCGGAAGGCCGATTTTGATGCACTTTTCTCGGATTGGGTTGGTGGTCAGACACCCCCATATGGAAATCATCCGGTTGACACTATGAGAACCAGGGACCGACTCCTGGCTCCCGGAAGGCCGATTTTGATGCACTTTTCTCGGATTGGGTTGGTGGTCAGACACCCCCATATGGAAATCATCCGGTTGACACTATGAGAACCAGGGACCGACTCCTGGCTCCCGGAAGGCCGATTTTGATGCACTTTTCTCGGATTGGGTTGGTGGTCAGACACCCCCATATGGAAACCATCCGGTTGACACCAGGAGAACCAGGGACCGACTCCTGGCTCCCGGAAGGCCGATTTTGATGCACTTTTCTCGGATTGGGTTGGTGGTCAGACACCCCCATATGGAAATCATCCGGTTGACACTATGAGAACCAGGGACCGACTCCTGGCTCCCGGAAGGCCGATTTTGATGCACTTTTCTCGGATTGGGTTGGTGGTCAGACACCCCCATATGGAAACCATCCGGTTGACACTATGAGAACCAGGGACCGACTCCTGGCTCCCGGAAGGCCGATTTTGATGCACTTTTCTCGGATTGGGTTGGTGGTCAGACACCCCCATATGGAAACCATCCGGTTGACACTATGAGAACCAGGGACCGACTCCTGGCTCCCGGAAGGCCGATTTTGATGCACTTTTCTCGGATTGGGTTGGTGGTCAGACACCCCCATATGGAAATCATCCGGTTGACACTATGAGAACCAGGGACCGACTCCTGGCTCCCGGAAGGCCGATTTTGATGCACTTTTCTCGGATTGGGTTGGTGGTCAGACACCCCCATATGGAAACCATCCGGTTGACACCAGGAGAACCAGGGACCGACTCCTGGCTCCCGGAAGGCCGATTTTGATGCACTTTTCTCGGATTGGGTTGGTGGTCAGACACCCCCATATGGAAACCATCCGGTTGACACTATGAGAACCAGGGACCGACTCCTGGCTCCCGGAAGGCCGATTTTGATGCACTTTTCTCGGATTGGGTTGGTGGTCAGACACCCCCATATGGAAATCATCCGGTTGACACTATGAGAACCAGGGACCGACTCCTGGCTCCCGGAAGGCCGATTTTGATGCACTTTTCTCGGATTGGGTTGGTGGTCAGACACCCCCATATGGAAATCATCCGGTTGACACTATGAGAACCAGGGACCGACTCCTGGCTCCCGGAAGGCCGATTTTGATGCACTTTTCTCGGATTGGGTTGGTGGTCAGACACCCCCATATGGAAACCATCCGGTTGACACCAGGAGAACCAGGGACCGACTCCTGGCTCCCGGAAGGCCGATTTTGATGCACTTTTCTCGGATTGGGTTGGTGGTCAGACACCCCCATATGGAAATCATCCGGTTGACACTATGAGAACCAGGGACCGACTCCTGGCTCCCGGAAGGCCGATTTTGATGCACTTTTCTCGGATTGGGTTGGTGGTCAGACACCCCCATATGGAAACCATCCGGTTGACACCAGGAGAACCAGGGACCGACTCCTGGCTCCCGGAAGGCCGATTTTGATGCACTTTTCTCGGATTGGGTTGGTGGTCAGACACCCCCATATGGAAATCATCCGGTTGACAACAGGAGAACCAGGGACCGACTCCTGGCTCCCGGAAGGCCGATTTTGATGCACTTTTCTCGGATTGGGTTGGTGGTCAGACACCCCCATATGGAAACCATCCGGTTGACAACAGGAGAACCAGGGACCGACTCCTGGCTCCCGGAAGGCCGATTTTGATGCACTTTTCTCGGATTGGGTTGGTGGTCAGACACCCCCATATGGAAACCATCCGGTTGACACTATGAGAACCAGGGACCGACTCCTGGCTCACGGAGGCCGATTTTGATGCACTTTTCTCGGATTGGGGTGGTGGTCAGACACCCCCATATGGATAACCGCCGGCGGACACCAGGAGAACCAGGGACCGACTCCTGGCTCACGGAGGCCGATTTTGTTGCACTTTTCTCGGATTGGGGTGGTGGTCAGACACCCCCATATGGAAATCATCCGGTTGACACTATGAGAACCAGGGACCGACTCCTGGCTCACGGAGGCCGATTTTGATGCACTTTTCTCGGATTGGGGTGGTGGTCAGACACCCCCATATGGTAAACCGCCGGCGGACACTAGGAGAACCAGGGGAGGCTCTTACCTCACACATGGGGGTTTTGGGTGCCCTTGGCCGGCTTGGGGGTGACCCCAAGGGGGGGTCCAAGACCCCACACCCGGATCCATCCACAGGGGGGCGCCACAGGTCACTTTAAGCCTGATTTCACTATGGGTACCCAGGGGAGGCTGTTCACTCACACATGGGGGTTTTGGGTGCCCTTGGTCGGCATGGCTGGCTTGGGGGAGACCCCAAGAAGGGGTCCAAGCACCCACAGCCGAATCCATCCACAGGGGGGCGCCACAGGTCACTTTAGGCCTGATTTCACTGGGGGGACACTGGGGAGGCTGTTCACTCACACATGGGGGTTTTGGGTGCCCTTGGTCGGCATGGCTGGCTTGGGGGAGACCCCAAGAAGGGGTCCAAGCACCCCCACCAAGATCCATCCACAGGGGGGCGCCACAGGTCACTTTAAGCCTGATTTCACTATGGGTACACTGGGGAGGCTGTTCACTCACACATGGGGGTTTTGGGTGCCCATGGTCGGCATGGCTGGCTTGGAGGAGACCCCAAGAAGGGGTCCAAGCACCCCCACCAAGATCCATCCACAGGGGGGCGCCACAGGTCACTTTAAGCCTGATTTCACTATGGGTACCCAGGGGAGGCTGTTCACTCACACATGGGGGTTTTGGGTGCCCATGGCCGGCATGGATGGCTTGGGGGGGACCCCAAGAAGGGGTCCAAGACCCCACAGCCGGATCCATCCACAGGGGGGCGCCACAGGTCACTTTAGGCCGGATTTCACTATGGGGACCCAGGGGAGGCTGTTCACTCACACATGGGGGTTTTGGGTGCCCTTGGTCGGCATGGCTGGCTTGGGGGAGACCCCAAGAAGGGGTCCAAGCACCCACAGCCGAATCCATCCACAGGGGGGCGCCACAGGTCACTTTAGGCCT
>NW_028166259.1:0-57775 GCF_964263955.1 Coregonus lavaretus | reverse complement strand
TATTCTGCCACTGTGTAATCTCTGTTTTGGGCCAAATAGCATTCTAGTTTGCTCTGTTTTTTTTTTCTCTCTTTCCAATGTGTCAAGTAATTCTCTTTTTGTTTTCTCATGATTTGGTTGGGTCTAATTGTGTTGCTGTCCTGGGGCTCTGTGGGGTCTGTTTGTGTTTGTGAACAGAGCCCCAGGACCAGCTTGCTTAGGGGACTCTTCTCCAGGTGTTTTTAAATGAGCTATCGTGGTTTGAATGGCTCCTAGGTCAGCTGTGTGCCCTTCCTGGTGCACGTCTCTATAGTCAAGCTGTAATGAGGGGAATAACAATATTACAAGGTCAAGTAGCAGGAGAGGGGGAGTGAGGGGGGGAGAGGAGAGAGGGATACAGAGAGAGAGGGAGGGAAGGAGGGCTAGAAGGATAGGTAGAGCTACAGTGGATGGAAAGAGAAAGAGAGACTGGCGGGGGGAGAGGGAGGGAGGGAGAGAGAGAGGGACTGTGGGGGCTATAAAGAGAGAGAGAGAGAGGAAGATAAATTAAATTAGGGAACAGATGGAGAAAATGAAGAGTGAAGAAACTAAAACTAAAAAACCTCTGGAGGTGATTATCTCAGATTCACACAGACAAGCTTAGTAAGGTGATTTATTTTAACTGCCAAATTGCACCACAAGAGGGACCTTGACTCATCTTGATTCAGCACCCAAACTGACTGCTTCCTAACTAGAGAAATTTTACATTTACATTTTAGTCATTTAGCAGACGCTCTTATCCAGAGCGACTTACAGTTAGTGAATACATCTTTTTTCATATACTGGCCCCCCGTGGGAATCAAACCCACAACCCTGGTGTTGCAAACGCCATGCTCTACCAACTGAGCTACATCCCTGCCGGCCATTCCCTCCCCTACCCTGGACGACGCTGGGCCAATTGTGCGCCGCCCCATGAGTCTCCCGGTCGGCTGCGGCAGAGCCTGGACAGGGCAACAGGAAGTAGTGGTGCTGAGGGTGGTGCAGCACCCCGTGAAAAATCAGAATTAAACACATTTTACATTTTTTTGTTTTTTTACATTTTAGTCATTTAGCAAACGCTCTTATCCAGAGCGACTTACAGTTAGTGAGTGCATACATTTTCATACAAATATATTAATAAAAAGAAATATACTTTTTTGAAATATATATTTTTTCACAAAAGTAGTGCACTGGGCCTTTACTAGTATTAGCGGACTGAAATAGACGTCTGTAGCGCAGCTGTTTTTCATTCTCTCGGTCCCAGCTTTGATGCACCTGTACTGACCTAATAGATCTGAAAGGACTGCATAGGTTGAGAGCTTTGGCTGAGATTCTGTCATATTGCTTAAGTTTCATCCAAGTTTTTATAGATCTACATGGGGCCGCCAGGAAGAGTCTATGGGTAGAGGCTAGGGATTTGATTTGGGACCCCCCCCCCCCCCCCCCCCCCCCCCCCCCCCCCCCCACACACACACACACACACACACACACACACAACAAAGCAATAATACAGCCTATAATTCCACTGTACATTTTCTATCATACACACATTGTGTCAACCTACATTATTTCGTTTTGTTGACTTTGTTCTTTCATTTCTATGTACTGCAGCAGTCTATAGTATTACTATTTGGACCATGGTAGTACTATTTGGACCATGGGAGTACTATTTGGACCATGGTAGTAGAAGCTGGTACTATTTGGACCATGGTAGTACTATTTGGACCATGGGAGTACTATTGGGACCATGGTAGTAGAAGCTGGTACTATTTGGACCATGGTAGTAGAAGCTGGTACTATTTGGACCATAGCAGTACTATTTTGACCATAGCAGATAATAGTACTATTTGGACCATAGTAGATAGTAGTACTATTTGGACCATAGCAGTACTATTTTGACCATAGTAGATGGTAGTACTATTTGGACCATGGTAATACTATTTAGACCATGGTAATACTATTTAGACCATGGTAAATTAGTACTATTTGGACCATAGTAGAAGCTGTAACTATTTGGACCATTTTAGTACTATTTGGACCATTGTAATACTATTTGGACCATACTAGATGGTAGTACTATTTGGACCATGGTAGTACTATTTGGACCATAGTAGATAGTAGTACTATTTGGACTGTAGCAGTACTATTTGGACCATAATCAGTATTATTTACCTATATGTATTTATTTTGTGTTGGTTATAATTTATAGTTTTTCTAACTAAAGATGGGATGTATGATTTCAGTCAGATTTATATTGAGATTTAGAGCGGAACTATTCTTCATCCGTCACATTAAGCTTTGGATTAGTCTTGTACATAAACACAGTCGGTACAGCAATGCCTCAATACAGACCAAGCAAGACAATCAATTTTGGTACTCCCTACTTTCTATAGTTGTATAGGGGATGTATTCTTGACATACTAGAGTTTGGTTCAGTTGCCACAAAACAGCAGACTTCCTGTATTTTTTTCCAACTTGTTCAAAACTATTTATCCTGTTTGTGCCTACTTAACGTGACCTAGGAAAGTGATGTACTGTATTGAATTCCTTCCTACCATGGCCAGTTTCACCCTGTTCAGTAACCTATCTCGACCTGTCCAATGGACCATGTAATACTATATACCAGCATAACTTTGAATAAAACATTTAATAATGCATATGAAATGAAATTGATGTTTGGTCTACTTCTAGGAAAGGATCTTTACTGTTGCATTACACCCACTGACAGAGGAGGGTGTTGCTGCCAGGGATTTCCAGAAATTGTGGTTTGAGTGTTCTGGAGTTCCTGCTAATTCCCTACCTATTCCAGGAATCCTCCAATCTGAATTTCTGGAAAACATGGGAATTTTGGGATAGTTGCTGGAATTTTGTAATCAAATTTTACACATGTTTAGCAGATGTTATAGCGGGTGTAGCGAAATGCTTGTGCTTCTAGCTCCGACAGTGCAGTAATATCTAACAATTTCACAACATATACCCAATACACACATCTAAGTAAGGAATGGAATTTTAAGAGTATATACAGTCATGGCCAAAATTGTTGGCACCCCTGAAATTTTTCCAGAAAATGAAGTATTTCTCACAGAAAAGTATTGAAATTACACATGTTTTGCTATGCACATGTTTATTTCCTTTGTGTGTATTGGAATAACACAAAAAAAAACAGGAAAAAAGCAAATTTGACATAATTTCACACAAAACTAAAAAAATGGGCCGGACAAAGTTATTGGCACCCTTTCAAAATTGTGGATAAATAAGTTTGTTCCAAGCATGTGATGCTCCTTTAAACTCACCTGGGGCAAGTAACAGGTGTGGGCAATCTAAAAATCACACCTGAAAGCAGATAAAAAGGAGAGAAGTTGACTCAGTCTTTGCATTGTGTTTCTGTGTGTGCCACACTAAGCATGGAGAACAGAAAGAGGAAAAGAGAACTGTCTGAGGACTTGAGAACCAAAATTGTGGAAAAATATCAACAATCTCAAGGTTACAAGTCCATCTCCAGAGATCTAGATGTTCCTTTGTCCACAGTGCGCAACATGATCAAGAAGTTTGCAACCCATGGCACTGTAGCTAATCTCCCTGGACGTGGACGGAAGAGAAAAATTGATGAAAGGTTGCAACGCAGGATAGTCCGGATGGTGGATAAGCAGCCCCAAACAAGTTCCAAAGAAATTCAAGCTGTCCTGCAGGCTCAGGGTGCATCAGTGTCAGCGCGAACTATACGTCGAAATTTGAATGAAATTAAACGCTATGGCAGGAGACCCAGGAGGACCCCACTGCTGACACAGAGACATAAAAAAGCAAGACTACAGTTTGCCAAAATGTACATGAGTAAGCCAAATTCCTTCTGGGAGAACGTCTTATGGACAGATGAGACCAAGATAGAGCTTTTTGGTAAAGCACATCGTTCTACTGTTTACCGAAAATGTAATGAAGCCTTCAAAGAAAAGAACACAGTACCTACAGTCAAATATGGTGGAGGTTCAAAGATGTTTTGGGGTTGTTTTGCTGCCTCTGGCACTGGGTGCCTTGACTGTGTGCAAGGCATCATGAAATCTGAGGATTACCAAAGGATTTTGGGTCGCAATGTAGGGCCCAGTGTCAGAAAGCTGGGTTTGCGTCCGAGATCATGGGTCTTCCAGCAGGACAATGACCCCAAACATACTTCAAAAAGCACCCAGAAATGGATGGCAACAAAGCGCTGGAGAGTTCTGAAGTGGCCAGCAATGAGTCCAGATCTTAATCCCATTGAACACCTGTGGAGAGATCTTAAAATTGCTGTTGGGAAAAGGCACCCATCCAATATGAGAGACCTGGAGCAGTTTGCAAAAGAAGAGTGGTCCAAAATTCCGGGTGAGAGGTGTAAGAAGCTTATTGATGGTTATAGGAAGCGACTGATTTCAGTTATTTTTTCCAAAGGGTGTGCAACTAAATATTAAGTTAAGGGTGCCAATCATTTTGTCCGGCCCATTTTTTGAGTTTTGTGTGAAATTATGTCAAATTTGCTTTTTTCCTGTTTTTTTTGTGTTATTCCAATACACACAAAGGAAATAAACATGTGCATAGCAAAACATGTGTAATTTCAATACTTTTCTGTGAGAAATACTTCATTTTCTGGAAAAATTTCAGGGGTGCCAACAATTTTGGCCATGACTGTACATGTATGGACAAGCAATGGCAGAGCGGCATGGACTAAGATACAGTAGAATATTATAGAATACAGTATATACATGAGTAATGCAAGATATGTAAACATTATTAAAGTGACTAGTGTTCCATTTCTTAAAGTGCACAGTGATTTCAATAGGCAGCAGCAGCCTCTAATGTGCTAGTGATGGCTATTTAACAGTCTGATGGCCTTGAGATAGAAGCTGTTTTTCATTCTCTCGGTCCCAGCTTTGATGCACCTGTACTGAGCTCGCCTTCTGGATGATAGCGGGGTGAACAGGCAGTGGCTCGGGTGGTTGATGTCCTTTTGGCCTTCCTGTGACATCGGGTGCTGTATGTGTCTTGGAGGGCGGGTAGTTTGCCCCCGATAATGCGTTCGGCAGACCGCACCACCCTCTGGAGAGCCCTGCGGTTGCGGGCGGTGCAGTTGCCGTACCAGGTGGTGATACAGCCCGACAGGATGCTCTCAATTGTGCATCTGTAAAAGTTTGTGAGGGTCTTAGGGGCCAAGCCGAATTTCTTCAGCCTCCTAACCACCCGAGCAACTGCTTGTTCACCCCACTATCATCCAGAAGGCGAGGTCAGTACAGGTGCATCAAAGCTGGGACCGAGAGACTGAAAAACAGCTTCTATCTCAAGGCCATCAGACTGTTAAACACACATCACTAGCACATTAGAGGCTGCTGCTGCCTATTGAAATCACTGGCCACTTCAAGAAATGGAACACTAGCCACTTTAAAAATGTTTACATATCAATCAATCAATCAATTTTATTTTATATAGCCCTTCGTACATCAGCTAATATCTCGAAGTGCTGTACAGAAACCCAGCCTAAAACCCCAAACAGCTAGTAATGCAGGTGTAGAAGCACGGTGGCTAGGAAAAACTCCCTAGAAAGGCCAAAACCTAGGAAGAAACCTAGAGAGGAACCAGGCTATGAGGGGTGGCCAGTCCTCTTCTGGCTGTGCCGGGTGGAGGTTATAACAGAACCATGCCAAGATGTTCAAAAATGTTCATAAGTGACAAGCATGGTCAAATAATAATCAGGAATAAATCTCAGTTGGCTTTTCATAGCCGATCATTAAGAGTTGAAAACAGCAGGTCTGGGACAGGTAGGGGTTCCATAACCGCAGGCAGAACAGTTGAAACTGGAATAGCAGCAAGGCCAGGCGGACTGGGGACAGCAAGGAGTCACCACGGCCGGTAGTCCCGACGTATGGTCCTAGGGCTCAGGTCTCTCAGTTGGCTTTTCATAGCCGATCATTAAGAGTTGAAAACAGCAGGTCTGGGACAGGTAGGGGTATCTTGCATTACTCATCTCATATGTATATACTGTATTCTATACTATTCTACGGTATCTTAGTCACTTTAATAATGTTTACATATCTGCATTACCCATCTCATATTTCTATAATATTCTACTGTATCTTAGTCCATGCCTGTTAGAGCCGATTTGGGCATATTTTGTATAAAAGACTGAACATACTGAGCTCCATGTACATTTGTGTAAATATATTAAATATTAATGTATATGATGAAATATTAGGTACGTACCTTTATGATTTATTTACCGGATTGAGATATATTCATTTGTTATTAGTGTAACTCAGTTTTTGGCCCCCCCTCTTGCCCATTAATTGTACTGTGTTAATTGTGTTAGTATAAAGGCAGGAAGTTGGGCCTTCGGGGGGAGGAGTCCTTGCTAGATGCGGGAGCGGTATAGTTTTTTGACCATATAGACATACAGAAATACAGACAGACAGGTCATATTATATTATGTATTTGCATTTCAAGTAATCTCTGCTTTAAGTTGATTGGAGAATACCTTTTTGTTAGATAAGAAGAATAAACATTTTTTGTTGCACTATATCCCTGGATCTCATTGAATGTTTGGCTGTTTGGAAACGTTGAGTGTGGACTGTATGCGTCCGAAACAACCCCGCTTCAGGCTAGGGCAGTGGCTATGGTAAAGAGGAAAGGAAGCCACTACAATGCCACTCTGACATTGCTCGTCCATATGTGTACAGTACCAATCAAAAGTTTGAACACACCTACTCATTCCAGGGTTTTTCTTTAATTTTACTATTTTCTACATTGTAGAATAATAGCGAAGACATCAAAACTGTGAAATAAAACATATGGAATCATGTAGTAACCAAAAAAGTGTTAAACAAATCAAATTATATTTTCTATTTGAGATTCTTCAAATAGCCAACCTTTGCCTTGATGACAGCTTTGCACACTATTGGCATTCTCTCAACCAGCTTCATGAGGTAGTCACCTGGAATGCATTTCAATTAACAGGTGTGCCTTCTTAAAAGTTAATTTGTGGAATTTATTTCCTTCTTAATGCATTTGAGCCAATCAGTTGTGTTGTGACAACGTAGGGAGGGTATACAGAAGATAGCCCTATTTGGTAAAAGACCAAGTCCATATTATGGCAAGAACAGCTCAAATAAGCAAAGAGAAACGGCAGTCCATCATTACTTTAAGACCTGAAGGTCAGTCAATACGGAACATCCCCTATACACTTCCTGATGAACTCAGTCACCATGTCCGTGTAAGCATCAATGTTATTCTCAGAGACTACCCGGAACATATCCCAGTCCGCGTGATCAAAACAATCTTGAAGCATGGATTCCGATTGGTCAGACCAATATTGAATAGACCTTAGCACGGGTACTTCCTGTTTGAGTTTCTGCCTATGGAAAGGGAGGAGCAAAATGGAGTCGTGATCTGATTTGCCAAAGGGAGGGCAGGGGAGGGCCTTGTAAGTGAGTAATACAGTCAATGTGTTGATAGAACTTCGGTAGCGTTTTCCTCAAATTTGCTTTGTTAAATAGGGCCTCAGAATATGTGGTTTCCAGTTAGCATAAAGTCCAGTCTAGTTCCTTGAGGGTCGTCATGGTATCGGCTTGAGGGGGAATATACACGGCTGTGACTCTAACCGAAGAGAATTCTCTTTTGAGGTAATACGGTCGGCATTTGATTGTGAGGTATTCTAGGTCGGGGGAACAAAAGGACTTGAGTTCCTGTATGTTGTGACAATCACACCATGAGTAGTTAATCATGAAGCATACAACCCCGCCTTTCTTCTTCCCGGACAGTTCTTTATTCCTGTCTGTGCGAAGGACTGAGAACCCAGCTGGCTGTATGGACGGGGACAGTATATCCCGAGAGAGCCATGATTCCGTGAAACAGAGTATGTTACAGTCCCTGATGTGTCTCTGGAAGGAGATCCTCGCCCTGAGCTCGTCTACTTTATTGTTCAGAGACTGAACATTAGTGAGGAATATACTTGGAAGCGGTGGATGGTGTGCGCACCTCCTGAGTCGGACTAGAAGTCCACTCCGAATACCTCTTCTCCGCCGGCGGCGTCTTGGAGCAGCTTCTGGGATAAGTTCAATTGCCCTGGGGGGTACGAACAAAGGATCCAATTCTAGAAGCAGAGCTGCTATGTCTGTCGGTCTACTGTTGTGGAGGAGCGGGAGATATGTGACAGTCTACTGTAGTGGAGGAGAGGGAGATATGTGACAGTCTACTGCAGTGGAGGAGAGGGAGATAGGGGACTAATACACAAGACATTAACAGTTTACTATTCACTTATTAGTATGCAGTTAGTCTTGGCACAATCACTCTCTATATCACTCTCTCTATATATACAGTCCACCTGTGTGCAATCTAAGTGTCACATGATCTGTCACATGATCTCAGTATATATACACCTGTTCTGAAAGGCCCCAGAGTCTGCAATACCACTAAGCAAGGGGCACCACCAAGCAAGCGGCACCATGAAGACCAAGGAGCTCTCCAAACAGGTCAGGGACAAAGTTGTGGAGAAGTACAGATCAGGGTTGGGTTACAAAAAAATACCCGAAACTTTGAACATCCCACAGAGCATTATTAAAAAATGGAAAGAATATCGCACCACAACAAACCTGCCATGAGAGGGCCGCCCACCAAAACTCACAGACCAGGCAAGGAGGGCATTAATCAGAGAGGCAACAAAGAGACCAAATATGTATTTATTTATTTTTATTTAACCTTTATTTAACCAGGTAAGCCAGTTGAGAACAAGTTCTCATTTACAACTGCGACCTGGCCAAGATAAAGCAAAGCAGTGCGATAAAAACAACAACACAGAGTTACATATAGAATAAACAAAAACGTACAGTCAATAACACAATAGAAAATCTATATAAAGTGTGTGCAAATGTATTAAGTTATGGAGGTAAGGCAATAAATAGGCCATAGTGCAAAAATAATTACAATTTAGTATTAACACTGGAGTGATAGATGCACAGAAGATGATGTGCAAATAGAGATACTGGGGTGCAAATGAGCAAAATAAATAACAATGTAAATAACAATATGGGGATGAGGTAGTTGGGTGGGCTAATTACAGATGGGCTGTGTACAGGTACAGTGATCGGTAAGCTGCTCTGACAACTGTTGCTTAAAGTTAATGAGAGAGATAAGTGTCTCCAGCTTCAGAGATGTATGTAGTTCGTTCCAGTCATTTGCAGCAGAGAACTGGAAGGAATGGCGGCCAAAGGAGGTGTTGGCTTTGGGGATGACCAGTGAGATATACCTGCTGGAACGCATACTACGGGTGGGTGTTGCTATGGTGACCAATGAGCTAAGATAAGGCTGTCATTAGCCTAGAAGTGATTTATAGATGACCTGGAGCCAGTGGGTTTGGCAACAAATATGTAGTGAGGGCCAGCCAACAAGAGCGTACAGGTCACAATGGTGGGTAGTATATGGGGCTTTGGTGACAAAACGGATGGCACTGTGATAGACTATATCCAATTTGCTGAGTTGAGTGTTGGAAGCTATTTTGTAAATAACATCGCCGAAGTCAAGGATCGGTAGGATAGTCAGTTTTACGAGGGCATGTTTAGCAGCATGAGTGAAGGAGGCTTTGTTGCGAAACAGGAAGCCGATTCTAGATTTAACTTTGGATTGGAGATGCTTAATGTGAGTCTGGAAGGAGTGTTTACGGTCTAACCAGACACCTAGGTATTTGTAGTTGTCCACATATTCTAAGTCAGACCCGCCGAGAGTAGTGATTCTAGTTGGGCGGGCGGGTGCAAGCAGCGTTCGATTGAAGAGCATGCATTTAGTTTTACTAGCGTTTAAGAGCAGTTGGAGGCCACGGAAGGAGTGTTGTATGGCATTGAAGCTCGTTTGGAGGTTTGTTAACACAGTGTCAAATGAAGGGCCAGATAACCCGGAAGGAGCTGCAATGCTCCACTGCGGAGATTGGAGTATCTGTCCATAGGACCACTTAAAGCCGTACACTCCACAGAGCTGGGCTTTACGGAAGAGTGGCCAGAAAAAAAGCCATTGCTTAAAGAAAAAAATAAGCAAACACGTTTGGTGTCCGCCAAAAGGCATGTGGGAGACTCCCCAAACATATGGAAGAAGGTACTCTGGTCAGATGAGACTAAAATTGAGCTTTTTGGCCATCAAGGAAAACGCTATGTCTGGTGCAAACCCAACACCTCTCATCACCCCGAGAAAACCATCCCCATAGTGAAGCATGGTGGTGGCAGCATCATGCTGTGGGGATGTTTTTAACTGGCAGGGACTGGGAAACTGGTCAAAATTGAAGGAATGATGGATGGCGCTAAATACAGGGAAATTCTTGAGGGAAACCTGTTTCAGTCTTCCAGAGATTTGAGACTGGGACGGAGGTTCACCTACAGTTCACCTGCTGTTCTTCTACTAATCTCACTGCAACTCCCCTCCATGTCTCCGACCACTACTTTGTTTCCTTTTCTCTCTCGCTCTCCTCCAACACTACTCACTCTGCCCCTACTCAGATGGTAATGCGCCGTCGTAACCTTCGCTCTCTCTCTCCCGCTACTCTCTCCTCTTCCATCCTATCATCTCTTCCCTCTGCTCAATCCTTCTCCCTCCAATCTCCTGATTCTGCCTCCTCAACCCTCCTCTCCTCCCTTTCTGCATCCTTTGACTCTCTATGTCCCCTATCCTCCCGGCCGGCTCGGTCCTCCCCTCCTGCTCCGTGGCTTGATGACTCATTGCGAGCTCACAGAACAGGGCTCCGGGCAGCCGAGCGGAAATGGAGGAAAACTAGACTCCCTGCGGACCTGGCATCTTTTCACTCCCTCCTCTCTACATTTTCTTCATCTGTTTCTGCTGCTAAAGCCACTTTCTACCACTCTAAATTCCAAGCATCTGCCTCTAACCCTAGGAAGCCCTTTGCCACCTTCTCCTCCCTGCTGAATCCTCCTCCCCCTCTCCCCCTCCTCCCTCTCTGTGGATGACTTCGTCAACCATTTTGAAAAGAAGGTTGACGACATCCGATCCTCGTTTGTTAAGTCAAATGACACTGCTGGTCCTGCTCACACTGCCCTACCCTATGCTTTGACTTCTTTCTCCCCTCTCTCTCCAGATAAAATCTTGCGACTTGTGACGGCCGGCCGCCCAACAACCTGCCCGCTTGACCCTATCCCCTCCTCTCTTCTCCAGACCATCTCCGGTGACCTTCTCCCTTACCTCACCTCGCTCATCAACTCATCCTTGACCGCTGGCTATGTCCCTTCCGTCTTCAAGAGAGCGAGAGTTGCACCCCTTCTCAAAAAACCAACACTCGATCCCTCTGATGTCAACAACTACAGACCAGTATCCCTTCTTTCTTTTCTCTCCAAAACTCTTGAGCGTGCCGTCTTTAGCCAACTCTTGCTATCTCTCTCAGAATGACCTTCTTGATCCAAACCAGTCAGGTTTCAAGACTGGTCATTCAACTGAGACTGCTCTTCTCTGTGTCACGGAGGCTCTCCGCACTGCTAAAGCTAACTCTCTCTCCTCTGCTCTTGTCCTTCTAGACCTGTCTGCTGCCTTTGATACTGTGAACCATCAGATCCTCCTCTCCACCCTCTCCGAGCTGGGCATCTCTGGTGCGGCTCACTCTTGGATTGCATCCTACCTGACCGGTCGCTCCTACCAAGTGGCGTGGCGAGAATCTGTCTCCGCACCACGTGCTCTCACCACTGGTGTCCCCCAGGGCTCAGTTCTAGGCCCTCTCCTATTCTCGCTATACACCAAGTTACTTGGCTCTGTCATATCCTCACATGGCCTCTCCTATCATTGCTACGCAGACGACACACAACTAATCTTCTCCTTTCCCCCTTCTGATAACCAGGTGGCGAATCGCATCTCTGCATGTCTGGCAGACATATCAGTGTGGATGACGGATCACCACCTCAAGCTGAACCTCGGCAAGACGGAGCTGCTCTTCCTCCCGGGGAAGGACTGCCGTTCCATGATCTCACCATCACGGTTGACAACTCCGTTGTGTCCTCCTCCGAGAGTGCGAAGAGCCTTGGCGTGACCCTGGACAACACCCTGTCGTTCTCCGCTAACATCAAGGCGGTGACCCGATCCTGTAGGTTCATGCTCTACAACATTCGGAGAGTACGACCCTGCCTTACACAGGAAGCGACACAGGTCCTAATACAGGCAACTCGCTGTTGGTTGGGCTCCCTGCCTGTGCCATTAAACCCCTACAACTCATCCAGAATGCTGCAGCCCGTCTGGTGTTCAACCTTCCCAAGTTCTCTCACGTCACCCCGCTCCTCCGCACACTCCACTGGCTTCCAGTTGAAGCTCGCGTTCATCCACCTCTGGCCTGCTGGCCCCCCTACCTCTGCGGAAGCACAGTTCCCGCTCAGCCCAGTCAAAACTGTTCGCTGCTCTGGCACCCCAATGGTGGAACAAGCTCCCTCACGACGCCAGGACAGCGGAGTCACTCACCACCTTCCGGAGACACTTGAAACCCCACCTCTTTAAGGAATACCTGGGATAGGATAAAGTAATCCTTCTACCCCCCCTTACCCCATCCCCCAAAAAATAAAAATAAATAAATTGTAAAGTGGTTATCCCACTGGCTATAAGGTGAATGCACCAATTTGTAAGTCGCTCTGGATAAGAGCGTCTGCTAAATGATGTAAATGTAAAATGTAAATGTAATGACCCTAAGCATACTGCTAAAGCTACACTCGAGTGGTTTAAGGTGAAACATTTAAATGTCTTGGAATGGCCTAGTCAAAGCCCAGACCTCAATCCAATTGAGAATCTGTGGTATGACTTAAAGATTGCTGTACACCAGCGGAACCCATCCAAATTGAAGGAGCTGGAGCAGTTTTGCCTTGAAGAATGGACAAAAATCCCGGTGGCTAGATGTGCCAAGCTTATAGAGACATATGCCAAGAGACTTGCAGCTGTAATTGCTGCAAAAGGTGGCTCTACAAAGTATTGACTTTGGGGGGGGGTGAATAGTTATGTACTCTCAAGTTTTCTTTTTTTGTGTCTTATTTCTTGTTTGTTTCACAACAAAAAATATTTTGCATCTTCAAAGTGGTAGGCATGTTGTGTAAATCAAATTAAACAAACCCCCCAAAAATACATTTTAATTCCAGGTTGTAAGGCAAAAAAATATGAAAAATGCCAAAGGGGGTGAATACTTTCGCAAGCCACTCTATGTCTCATGATCTCCCTGTCTCCCTCCCTCTCTATCTCTCTATCTCCCTCTCTTTCTGATAGATTAATTATTCATGACTAATTATTACACCCTGAAACTGTGTATAATGTGTTAGAAATGTGTGAGTGTAGGACCAGTAAAGGCTATGGCATTGAGCCACTATTTAGCAATGTGAGTAAGAGTTAGGCCAGACAACAAAGACAACTGAGAAACTAAGATAAAGAGGCCTCCCAATTTAGGGAGGGGAGAAACTGTTATGAAAACATGGTGCAGAATATTGTGAGAACCGCAATAACTGAGTAAAGCAGGGAGTAGGATATATGTGTGTGTATGTATGTGTGTATGCGTGTGTATATGTGTGTGTGTGTGTGAACTGAAGGTCAGTAGAGCAGTTTTAGAGTGGAAAACTACAGCCCGCCTACAGAGGGAAGGGATTTCTTTTTGTATGACGTATGAGTATAAAAGATGGACTCTGAAATTGTGATGGCAGAATTCTCAATGAATAAATATCTCTGACTATGCAGACCGGGACTCTGGCCGTTACTTAAATCCCAAAAGACTTACAACCTTTTGGGAGACGCACAGAGACACTAAAATAGTTTGTTAAATAATTCACATAACAGCTTGGTTCCAATACCCTGTTTCTGTCATTCCAGGTAACTCTGAAAACCGTCGACGGGCGAATGATACATTCGTAAATAGAAAGTCCTGCCCTTTGACATTAAGGGTTAAAACAGACCAGAGGACACCTGATTAATGACAGAGACGGTGACGGAATCCAAACCTACATTGAATCTCGGCTGCAAGGATAAGGTCAGTAGTCTTTATTCATTAACTTGGTGAAATTGATTTGAGGACTTGCTAAAATATTGAAAAGTAGCAAATTGATCAATGCGTAGCCATTTTAAGTGAAATGTGGGGTTGACTGTCAGGAATTATCAAGATTACATTGTGAGGATAGACTCCTCCGTAGAGTAGGAGATAATTCTGGGGGACTAGTCAACCTGGTGGTGGGTCCGTAATGATTCACGGTAATAGGCCATTACCAAAAGAAACTACCCGGTGTTGAAATAGAAGGAACTATTAAAAGTACACCTATGGGATGTAACCTGTAAGAGATTATTGAACAGTCAACAAATAATCCGGGTTAAACAAATACAAAAAGTACACCAGAAGGAATTAAAGTAGCATGTGTGAGAAATAGAATATTAGTAAAGTCAAAAGTCACAAACAACTGTAGATTTTGCTGTAACTCTATCCGTTCTGGAGCCTTATAAACTCCAGGTTACCGATACAATACCAATAATCATGTAAGGTTGTATACGTGTGAGACCTAATGTTTGCTCAAAAGTCACATGAATAATTCCAGGTGGTTGTATAGAGGAGGGAGAACCCATTCCTGTTGTATGAGACTGTCAGGAATTATCAAGATTACATTGTGGGGATCAATCCCTCTGTAAAAGTATGAGATAATTCTGGGGGACTAGTCAAGATTACATATACAGGAAGGGGTGATTCAAGGTGTTGTTGTGTGAAGCTATTTTGAATTACTTGTTAAATTGACTTGTTATATAGAAGAGGTGGCTAAGGGATTTTTAACAGTACCAACCATGGGGGGGCAAATCCTCACAAGAGGTCCCAGAATTTACTGGGGACGAGAAATGCTTGATGTAATTAAAATGGAATCCAGGGATAGAAGAAATCTCCATTATGTAACCAGGTGGAGGGAGAGGTATGGTTTTGAGGGACGTCTAGACACAGATAAACTCGAATCCATGCTTAAACAGATACATAAGGTGTGTAAAGGAGAAATAAGCAGTGAGAGAGAGAGAGAGTAGGAGGGGGCCAGTACCCACTGATAGCCTTACCTAATCTATTGGCGGGGAATGAAAGGGGCCCCAGCAACCTTAGATGTATACAGTAATAATAATAATATGCCATTTAGCAGACAGGCCATGAACACAGAGGACGTGGCCAGAGCGGTAGAAGGAATGACCCACCCCAAAACAGGAATAGTAAGGTTTGGGCTGCCGTTAGAGGGCAGTGGGTTTCAGGGGATGCCCAGAGGACACTTTTGCCATGGGCCGATTACGGAGAGTATGTTGGGAAAATAACTGCATTGTGTAATAGCCTCAGAGAGACATGCAATCCACCATGAGCAGAATAACAGACAGGACAGAGCCAAGTGTCAGTTTGGCACCGATGTGGATGTGATGAGGAGTCAGGCGCAGGACACAGAGGTTTAGTCCAACAAACTTTACTATAGTAAAGTGAAGAATAATCACTACACGACCTCGAAAATACAGAGGCGAGAACAGTACGCAACATGCATAAAACAAAACATGTAGAGCGCAAAACACGCAGCTCAAACGACACGCGGACAACAACACACAATATAACTAACACAAAACAGGGAACTTATAGGACACGTAATTAGGACACAAACAGACACAGGTGTACCAGACAGACCAAAGCAATCAACACACGAAACATACAACGGTGGCAGCTAGTATTCCGGGGACGGCGAACGCCGAAGCCTGCCCGAACCAGGAGGAGGAGCAGCCTCGGCCGAAACCGTGACAGTACCCCCCCCTTGACGCGCGGCTCCAGCCGTGCGCCGACCCCGGTCTCGGGGACGGCCAGGAGGACGCGGACCCGGGCGCGTGGGATGCCCACGGTGGAACTCTGTCAGGAGGGATGGGTCGAGGATGTCCCTCCTAGGCACCCAGCACCGTTCCTCCGGACCGTACCCCTCCCACTCCACGAGATACTGGAGACACTCCTCCGGCGCCTCGAGTCCAATATAGTCCGGACCCTGTACGCCGGTGCCCCCTCGATGTCCAAAGGGGGTGGAGGGGTCTCTCCTATCTCCTCCTCTTGGAGTGGACCAGCTACCACCGGCCTGAGAAGAGACACATGGAACGAGGGGTTAATATTTTTGTACTCAATAGGCAGTTGTAATCTGTAACACACCTCGTTCAATCTTCTCAGGACTTTGAAGGGCCCCACAAACCGCCGACCCAGCTTCCGGCAGGGCAGGCGGAGGGGCAGGTTTCGAGTCGAGAGCCAGACTCGATCTCCCGGTGCGTACACCGGCCCCTCACTGCGGTGGCGATCGGCGCTCGCCTTGTGTTGACGGATGGCACGCTGCAGATGGACATGGGCAGCGTCCCACGTCTCCTCCGAGCGCCGAATCCACTCGTCCACCGCAGGGGCCTCGGTCTGGCTCTCGTGCCACGGTGCCAGGACCGGCTGATACCCTAAAATACACTGGAAAGGTGTTAATCCGGTGGAGGAGTGGCGGAGAGAGTTCTGGGCCATCTCTGCCCAGGGGATATACCTCGACCACTCCTCCGGCCGGTCCCGGCAATAGGACCTCAAAAACCTACCCACATCCTGGTTCACACGTTCAACCTGCCCATTGCTCTCTGGGTGGTACCCCGAGGTAAGGCTAACCGAGACCCCCAGGCGTTCCATGAACGCCCCCCAGACTCTGGAGGTGAACTGGGGACCTCGGTCGGACACAATATCCTCGGGGACCCCATAGTGCCGGAACACGTGGGTAAAGAGGGCCTCGGCGGTCTGTAGGGCAGTAGGGAGACCCGGCAGTGGGAGGAGACGACAGGCCTTAGAAAACCGATCCACAACGACCAAAATGGTGGTATTACCCTGGGAAGGGGGTAGATCGGTCACAAAATCCACCGAGAGGTGGGACCATGGTCGTTGTGGAACGGGCAGAGGATGTAACTTACCCCTGGGCAAATGTCTAGGTGCCTTACACTGGGCACACACCGAGCAGGAGGAGACATAAACCCTCACATCCCTGGCTAACGTTGGCCACCAGTATTTCACGCTAAGGCAGTGCACCGTCCGACCAATACCAGGATGTCCAGAGGAGGGTGATGTATGAGCCCAAGAAATAAGCCGATCACGAACCTCGAGCGGAACGTACGTCCGCCCCACAGGACACTCGGGGGGAGTAGGGTCGGTACGCAGCGCCCGCTCGATTTCCGTATCGACCTCCCATACTACCGGAGCCACCAGACAAGACTCTGGCAGTATGGAAGTAGGCTCAATGGACCTCTCCTCTGTGTCATACTGCCGGGACAGGGCGTCTGCCTTACCGTTCTGGGACCCAGGGATGTATGTGATCTTAAAAACAAACCGGGTCAGGAACATGTTCCACCTAGCCTGACGAGGGTTCAATCTCCTAGCTGCCCGGATGTACTCCAGGTTACGGTGATCAGTCAGAATGAGGAAAGGGTGTTGAGCCCCCTCAAGCCAATGCCTCCACACCTTTAGGGCCTGGACTACAGCTAACAGCTCCCTGTCCCCAACGTCATAATTGCGCTCCGCCGAGCTGAGCTTCTTAGAGTAGAATGCACAGGGGCGGAGCTTAGGTGGCGTGCCGGACCGTTGTGACAGGACTGCCCCAATACCGGTCTCGGACGCGTCCACCTCTACTTGGAAAGGCAAAGAGGGATCCGGATGCGCCAGCACCGGGGCCGAGACGAACAGGTTCTTCAGCTTGACAAATGCCCTGTCCGCCTCAGCTGACCACCGCAAGCGCACCGGACCCCCCTTTAGCAGGGACGTAATGGGAGCTGCAACCTGTCCAAAGCCCCGGATAAACCTCCGGTAGTAATTAGCAAAACCCAAGAACCGCTGCACCTCTTTTACGGTGGTTGGAGTTTGCCAATTACGCACAGCCGCTACCCGATCTACCTCTATCTCCACGCCAGACGCGGACAACCGATAACCCAAAAAGGAGACGGACTCCTGGAAGAACAGGCATTTCTCTGCCTTGACATACAAGTCATGCTCCAACAGTCGTCTCAATACATGTAGAGCGCAAAACACGCAGCTCAAACGACACGCGGACAACAACACACAATATAACTAACACAAAACAGGGAACTTATAGGACACGTAATTAGGACACAAACAGACACAGGTGTACCAGACAGACCAAAGCAATCAACACACGAAACATACAACGGTTGCAGCTAGTATTCCGGGGACGGCGAACGCCGAAGCCTGCCCGAACCAGTTGGAGGAGCAGCCTCGGCCGAAACCGTGACACCAAGAAAGAAGAGGAAGATGCAGAGTAACTAATTGCCACTCTGGGAGAGATGGCGGGTAGAACTAGAAACTTAGGAGAGAGAGGAGATAAGGCAGGAAGAAAAGAGAAGTGAGTGAGAGGGAAAGAGAAGTGAAGGTTGAGGTCTCCGTGCCTCCCCCAGAGCAGAGGGCAGAAAGGTTATATCCAAACTTGGCAGACCAGGCATGGAGAGAAAATCCAGATGATGAATACGTAGGGAGGAGAAGGAGAGTGCAGGGGAATAATGTTGCCCCCCCCCACCGGCCCCACCTCCCTATGAGGAAGAAGGGGCTGGAGGAGGAAGGGAAGATGAAGGTGAGGAAGAGCCAGAGGTAGAGGAGTACAGGACAAGGGCAGAGAAAGTCAGACAGGAGAGAAAAGAGAGAAAAGAGAGAAGAGAGAGAGAGAGAAGTCCATCCCCCAGCTTTGAGCGTGAGGAAGAGGAAGGTAAGGCGTGACTAGTCCTTGAGGGAGAAATAGTAGACTCTAGTGGGGGGAAGACTAAGGAACCCTTTGATCCAAATTGTGAGGTGTTTGAATTGGCTACTATTGACTTAGCACTTCAACAGGAACAGAAACCTTATTTGACATTGACAGTAATGGATATGAAAATTAAATTCCTTTGTGATACGGGGGCCTGCAGGACAGCAACCTGTGCAACAGACAAGCCAGATGGAGTCAGGATTGATGGGGAGAAAATCATAGTGCGATCTGCCTCTGGTCATCAATTTATTGAAAGGTTATCAGCCCCAATAACCCTAAAACATGACCAATCAGGATGAGAGGCAACCATACCCATCCTGATATCTAAGCTGTGTCGGGTAAATTTACTAGGACGTGATGTAATGACTAAATTGAATGTGGCTGTCATTTCCGCTGAGAGGGGAATGAAAGTACACATAGTCAGAGACAATATGGTGGTCTGTGGGGAAGGGGAGCCATGTTATTGGTATAGGCAAGATTTGTTTAGGGGGGGAATAACTGATATTCCCCGAACCTTGATGGAACTTGCTGATGATGTAGTACCAGGCCCCACTAAAATGTCCCCCGATGACCTACACTGTACTCTCTGGTATAACAAACACCCAGGTCCAGATGCAATCTATGAGAAAGCATTATTTAAAACCACAGAAAGGACTATAGCCTTGAAATGGTTTCACTATGACAACACCCACGCAGTAGTGGAGGTGGAAATAGGGCCCCAAAGTCAGAGACTGTTCAGGGAAATATGGAGCCCACATGTGTCCCTAGCAAAGGAGCCAGCAGAGGACTGGAAAGACATGGGCCAGTGGGTATCCAAGGGTAAGAGGATCACTGATTGGGTCAATATTGTGAGTGGCGATCAACACAGCCCATCCACAGATAGTACATTTAGATGAGAATAGCAGATGCTGAGGAGAGGAATACCTGTTGACAGAACAACAGGAGTCAGATTTAAAAGAAGTTCCAGAGCATTTGTGGTCCCGGGGTCCAGCAGACGTAGGATTAATAAAAGGGGTAATTCCAGTACAGGTGATACCCAAATCTAATCATAGGCCATATCAGAAGCAATACCCTATGAAACCAGAAGCAATAAAAGGTTTGCAGTTTACCAAGAGCAGATTGGGAGGGACCTTGAGGGAGGGCCAATTCCCGGGGAGATAGTGAGGCCAGAAACAAAGGTGCAGTGTCCTGGAAATCACAGTCTGTTTTTTTTTTTTTCAGTTCTGCTGGGAGTACATTGGATGATGGGGTTTTGTGTTGAATTAGAGACAGTGAGACTATTAGTCAATACCTAGGAGAGAAGAGAGGTTACGGTAGCAAAGACAGACAAGAAGGAAATAGTAATAGTGGAGACAGGAGTGAGTGGAAGTGTTATAATTGTGACAAAACGGGACATTTTGCTAGAGAATGTGAGGAACCGTGTAGTTACTGTGCAAGGAAAGGGCACCAGTTAAGAAACTGTAGGCAGAAGGGGAAGAGAGAAATCAGGAGTCCTCATGACCTGGCTGTTTGGTTGTTGTTTTTTAATTGGGGTTTTCAAATAAAAAACAACACACCTAGTATGATGTTTATAAAGCCTTGTTGTTTCAATTTTGGGGGGTTTTCAGCAGGTCAAGGGTGATAGGTCTTTTTTAATTTTTTTTATTTCACCTTTATTTAACCAGGTAAGCCAGTTGAGAACAGGTTCTCATTTACAACTGCGACCTGGCCAAGATAAAGCAAAGCAGTGCAATAAAAACAACACAGAGTTACATATGGGGTAAAAAACATAAAGTCAAAAATACAACAGAAAATATATATACAGTGTGTGCAAATGTAGCAAGTTATGGAGGTAAGGCAATAAATAGGCTATAGTGCAAAATAATTACAATAGTATTAACACTGGAATGCTAGATGTGCAAGAGATTATGTGCAAATAGAGATACTGGGGTGCAAAAGAGCAAAATAAATAACAATATAGGGATGAGGTAGTTGGGTGGGCTAATTTCAGATGGGCTGTGTACAGGTGCAGTGATCGGTAAGGTGCTCTGACAACTGATGCTTAAAGTTATTGAGGGAGATAAGAGTCTCCAGCTTCAGAGATTTTTGCAATTCGTTCCAGTCATTGGCAGCAGAGAACTGGAAGGAATGGCGGCCAAAGGAGGTGTTGGCTTTGGGAATGACCAGTGAGATATACCTGCTGGAGCGCAGACTACGGGTGGGTGCTGCTATGGTGACCAATGAGCTAAGATAAGGCGGGGATTTGCCTAGCAGTGATTTATAGATGGCCTGGAGCCAGTGGGTTTGACGACGAACATGTAGTGAGGACCAGCCAACAAGAGCGTACAGGTCACAGTGGTGGGTAGTGTATGGGGCTTTGGAGACAAAACGGATGGCACTGTGATAGACTACATCCAATTTGCTGAGTAGAGTGTTGGAGGCTATTTTGTAAATGACATCGCCGAAGTCAAGGATCGGTAGGATAGTCAGTTTTACGAGGGCATGTTTGGCAGCATGAGTGAAGGAGGCTTTGTTGCGAAATAGGAAGCCGATTCTAGATTTAACTTTGGATTGGAGATTCTTTATGTGAGTCTGGAAGTTGAGTTTACAGTCTAACCAGACACCTAGGTATTTGTAGTTGTCCACATACTCTAGGTCAGACCCGTCGAGAGTGGTGATTCTAGTCGGGTGGGCGGGTGCCAGCAGCGTTCGATTGAAAAGCATGCATTTAGTTTTACTAGTGTTTAAGAGCAGTTGGAGGCTACTGAAGGATTGTTGTATGGCATTGAAGCTCGTTTGGAGGTTTGTTAACACAGTGTCCAATGAAGGGCCAGATGTATACAAAATGGTGTCGTCTGCGTAGAGGTGGATCTGAGAGTCACCAGCAGCAAGAGCGACATCATTGATATACACGGAGAAAAGTGTCGGCCCAAGAATTGAACACTGTGGCACCCCCATAGAGACTGCCATAGGTCCAGACAACAGGCCCTCCGATTTGACACACTGAACTCTATCTGAGAAGTAGTTGGTGAACCAGGCGAGGCAGTCATTTGAGAAACCAAGGCTATTTAGTCTGCCAATAAGAATGTGGTGGTTGACAGAGTCGAAAGCCTTGGCCAGGTCGATGAAGACGGCTGCACAGTACTGTCTATTATCAATCGCGGTTATAATATCGTTTAGGACCTTGAGCGTGTCTGAAGTGCACCCATGACCAGCTCGGAAACCGGATTGCATAGCGGAGAAGGTACGGTGGTATTCGAAATGGTCGGTGATCTGTTTGTTAACTTGGCTTTCAAATACTTTCGAAAGGCAGGGCAGGATGGATATAGGTCTGTAGCAGTTTGGATCTAGAATGTCACCCCCTTTGAAGAGGGGGATGACCGCGGCAGCTTTCCAATCTCTGGGGATCTCAGACGTTATGAAAGAGAGGTTGAACAGACTAGTAATAGGGGTTGCGACAATTTCGGCGGCTAGTTTTAGAAAGAAAGGGTCCAGATTGTCTAGCCCAGCTGATTTGTAGGGGTCCAGATTTTGCAGCGCTTTCAAAACATCAGCTGTCTGAATTTGTGTGAAGGAGAAGCGGGGGGGGGGGGGGGGGGGGGGGCAAGTTGCAGCAGAGGGTGCAGAGTTGGTGGCCGGGGTAGTGGTAGCCAGATGGAAAGCATGGCCAGCTGTAGCAAAATGCTTGTTGAAATGCTCGATTATTGTAGATTTATCGGTGGTGATAGTGTTTCCTAGCCTCAGTGCAGTGGGCAGCTGGGAGGAAGTGCTCTTATTCTCCATGGACTTTACAGTGTCCCAAAACTTTTTGGAGTTAGTGCTACAGGATGCAAATTTCTGTTTGAAAAAGTTAGCCTTTGCTTTCCTGACTGCTTGTGTATATTGGTTCCTAACTTCCCTGAAAAGTTGCATATCGCGGGGGCTATTTGATGCTAATGCTGTACGCCACAGGATGTTTTTGTGCTGGTCAAGGGCAGTCAAGTCTGAGGAGAACCAGGGGCTATATCGGTTCTTAGTTCTGTATTTTTTGAATGGGGCATGTTTATTTAAGATTGAGAGGAAATTACTTTTAAGGAACAACCAGGCATCCTCTACTGACGGAATGAGATCTATATCCATCCAGGATACCTGGGCCAGGTCAATTAGGAAGGCCTGCTCGCTAAAGTGTTTTAGGGATCGTTTGACAGTGATGAGGGGTGGTCGTTTGACCGCGGACCCGTTACGGACGCAGGCAATAAGGCAGTGATCGCTGAGATCCTGGTTGAAGACAGCTGAGGTGTATTTAGAGGGTATGTTAGTCAGGATGATATCTATGAGGGTACCCATGTTTACGGATTTAGGGTTGTACCTGGTAGGTTCGTTGATAATTTGCGTGAGGTTGAGGGCATCTAGCTTGGATTGTAGGATGGCTGGGGTATTAAGCATATCCCAATTTAGGTCACCAAGCAGTACAAACTCTGAGGATAAATGGGGGGCAATCAGAGGAGCACACAGTGAATTTTATGGAGTTTTTTAGGTTTTGGCTGAGTTTGGGGTATATATGATTTCTTATGAGAATGAATGTCATGAGGATTAATGAACACTTGGGATAAGTAACATTTATTAAATATTTAGAATAATGGTAATGTTTGGTATACTATGGGATGGAATTTCAATTGCCTCTGAACTCTGTTTTAACTTTCTGGTGTTAATTAATCATCCACACTGGTAAATTTTAAAGGCATGAGAGGAGGACTTTAAGATAGATTATTTTACCAATAAATAAAAATAAGGGATGGCAATTGGATGATAAATTACCAATATTACCTAAGTGATTGTTAGGTAGGTGATAATATTGACACATGGGCAGTGACATGTGTCAAAAGGAGGGATGGATGGTAGAACAGATTAGACAACACTTTGTTGCACATGGGATTACTAATTATAAAAAAAAGATGTGTTATCTGTGCTCAAAATAATCACCAGGGCAGACAAAGGGCACCTCAGGGTGAGTATCCTCCGGCTAAGTACCCTTTCCAGCAATTGGAAATGGATTTTATAGAGTTATCACGGAGTGAAGGGAAGAAATTTAGAGTAACCCCAGATGAAGATGGGTTATCCCCCTTTGAGAAAGTGTTTGGAAGACCTTACAGAATGCCACAGTTGGCAGGACCAGACAGGCAGACATAGAACTAGAGAGCACCCTAGCAGAACACGTGAGAAGATAATTTATTAACCACACCCGTATGTCAGAGGTTCTGTGCCCCACAGGTGAACTAAAGGAGAAGGTGACCCACTCTATCTAACCAGGAGACTGGTGAGCATCCAGTCCCTAAAAGAAGAAAAACTGGAAGCAGGCCTGTTGGGAAGGGCCCTACCAAGTCCTATTGGTTACTGCCTTTGCCAGCAGAATAGCTGAGAGATCCATCTGCGTGCATGTCACACACTGCAAAAAGGTAAACCCAGTTACACCTGACGAACAAACACAGAGTTAGGAGAAAGAACTGATCACCACTAGGGCTCGGGGGTTGGCTCCTTAACGAAGATTCCCTTACCCTGTCTGATCATCCCTGTGTGAGTTCGATAGAAGGTGAAGCAATGGGTTGGCCTCTGGCGTCTGACATGTTCTCAGGGCGAGGGTGGGGATTCACAGGTCTCCCGACGGTAGGTAGCTGTCTGATTGTGGGGGCCATATTCCTAACAAACACGGACCCTCCTGTTTCAGCCAGAAGTGGTAGTTAACCTAACACAAGTTGAAAAGGCATAGGAGACAGCTAGACGTAGGGAAAGGGGAAATACTAGGGACTTTAGGGAAGGACATCACCATATGTATGTCACCATGTACATCCTGGGACTATGTAGTTGCTCATACCAAGCGGGGGGATATGTCAATCTCCATACACAGTTTAAGGACAGGTGTAGTATTGTGAAAGTAGGGAATTACCAGAAAATGGCAGTGCGACCCATATAAGGGTAGGTGCTGTCTGAAAGTCTGAATTACGCTAAAACAGGTTACAGACCTGACAAGTGAGATATCCTCTTCAACTGGGGCACCCTATAGAGTAAACCTCTCTGAGGGAGGTAGTGAGACCGGGGCTGTGGTGAAGATAGTGCAAACTATAGACCTGAAGGAAGTCGTACAGGTGGAAACGGGGTATAGAAATCTTAACCTGTGGTTGGAATGGATTCAGTATACGGCAAGAACTATGTCTAAAGAGGACTGTTTTGCCTGTGGGACAGCCAAACCAGGGTTAACAACTACTCCGTTCCCCTTGACAGGCTTTGACTCTCTGTCAGGTTTATCCTCCATGCAAGCCACCTGGGAATGTGGTGAAAGAGTCTTGTAGTAACTTGCACTTTCTGTATCCCCTGATAACAAAGTCACCCCGACCTAGGTTGCCTCCGTTTGAAGTCTCAGGGGATTCTTATTATTGTTTTTCTAGGACTAGTAAGGATAGGATACAGGGTAGGGCATCTTAGCTCCTGCTCCCACACAGAGAATGTCACACCTAAAGAGACCATGACTAATCTCTCCTCTTTGTTGCAGCCAGAGGATTTTAGGAACCAAAACCAGGCCCGTGCTGACATCTGATGGTTGTGTGGTGATAACAGATTGTGAACTCACCTACATATGCAAAAAATCTAACGTGTCAGAGACTGGTGAGTTGTCACGTAGAAAGTAGGACCTCCTCCTGGGATCCTTTGATGAAAGGATATATATTGATGGGATAGCAGTACCTCGAGGGGTTCCAGAACAATTTAAAGCTAGGAATCAGATCGCAGCTGGGTTTGAATCAAGTATTTTCTGGTGGTCAACAGTTAATAAAAACGTAGATTGGATGAATTATGTTTACTATAACCAGCAAAGATTTATAAACCACACTTGTGATGCAATAAAGGGATTAGCTGAGCAGACAGCGGCAACTAGCTTAATGACATGGCAGAATAGAATAGCTTTAGATATGCTTTTGGCTGAGCGGGACGGAGATTGTGTTCTGTTTGGATCCATGTGCTGTACTTTCATCCCCAACAATACAGCACCGGACGGGTCCGTGACCAAAGCGCTTCAGGGACTCACCACGCTGGCAAACTAACTGGCTGAGAACTCTGGTATTGATAGCTCCATAAACGGTTGGTTTGATAACATATTTGGTAAATGGAAAACTATTGTTGTAACTATTCTGGGTGAAGTTATAGCTTCTATGGGTATACTTGTTCTTTGTGGATGTTGTCTTATTTCCTGTGTCTGAGGGTTGGTGAGAAAAGGAGATGGAGAAGGTGGTTTCCCAACAGATGGTGAGATACGGCCCAATCCCGGACTCCGACCTAAGGAATTAAGGATATGACCTACCAGGCTTGGTGGAGGACGACGACGATCCAGATAGTTTGAGACTGGATGTTTTCCTAGAACTATAAATCTCTAGTTTAAAAGTTATTGTAATGATCTTTTGTGTATTAAAGTCTCGTTTTAAGTATGATGTACTAGTTACCATTGCTAAAAAGTAACGTTACGCTTTTAATCATGGGGTAACACTGATGAACCTGTAATGTTTTTATATGCAAACCAACCTATATACTTCAATGAGTGTGATTCATTTCTATAACAACATATATTTTGTATGTGTGTAATATTTAGTCAAAGGGTGGAATTGATAGATTAATTATTAATGACTAATTATTACACCCTGAAACTGTGTATAATGTGTTAGAAATGTGTGAGTGTAGGACCAGTAAAGGCTATGGCATTGAGCCACTATTTAGCAATGTGAATAAGAGTTAGGCCAGACAACAAAGACAACTGAGAAACTAAGATAAAGAGGCCTCCCAATTTAGGGAGGGGAGAAACTGTTATGAAAACATGGTGCAGAATATTGTGAGAACTGCAATAACTGAGTAAAGCAGGGAGTAGGATATATGTGTGTGTATGTATGTGTGTATGCGTGTGTATATGTGTGTGTGTGTGTGAACTGAAGGTCAGTAGAGCAGTTTTAGAGTGGAAAACTACAGCCCGCCTACAGAGGGAAGGGATTTCTTTTTGTATGACGTATGAGTATAAAAGATGGACTCTGAAATTGTGATGGCAGAATTCTCAATGAATAAATATCTCTGACTATGCAGCCCGGGACTCTGGCCGTTACTTAAATCCCAAAATACTTACAACCTTTTGGGAGACGCACAGAGACACTAAAATAGTTTGTTAAATAATTCACATAACACTTTCTCCCTCCCTCTCTCTCTCCTTCTCCCTTACTCTCTCGCGCTCTCTCTCTCTCTTCTCTCCTTCTCCCTCCCCCTCTCTCTCTCTCTCTCTCTCTCTCTCTCGCATGCACACACTTCTCAAGTTTTCAGCCCATTTAATGTACTATTTAGTAATTAAAATATTCCTACTCTCCATGTCTCTGCAGGTCTTAATCATGATGTGAGCTGAAGAGTTAATATGCGTATTAATATCCTGCTATGTTCCAGACGTCTGTCTCCCTCTCTTTCTCTCTGTCTGTCTGTGTGTGTGTCTGTCTGTCTCTCTTTCTCTCTTTCTCTCTTTCTCCCTGTCTGTCTGTCTCCCTGTCTCCCTGTCTGTCTGTCTGTCTGTCTGTCTGTCTGTCTGTCTGTCTGTCTGTCTGTCTGTCTGTCTCTCTGTATCTATCTATCTATCTATCTATCTATCTATCTATCTATCTATCTATCTATCTATCTATCTATCTATCTATCTATCTATCTATATATCTATCTATCTATCTATCTATCTATCTATCTATCTATCTATCTATCTATCTATCTATCTATCTCTCTCTCTCTCTCTCCTCTCTCTCTTTCTCTCTCTCTCTCTCTCTCTCTCTCTCTCGCATGCACACACTTCTCAAGTTTTCAGCCCATTTAATGTACTATTTAGTAATTAAAATATTCCTACTCTCCATGTCTCTGCAGGTCTTAATCATGATGTGAGCTGAAGAGTTAATATGCGTATTAATATCCTGCTATGTTCCAGACGTCTGTCTCCCTCTCTTTCTCTCTGTCTGTCTGTGTGTGTGTCTGTCTGTCTCTCTTTCTCTCTTTCTCTCTTTCTCCCTGTCTGTCTGTCTCCCTGTCTCCCTGTCTCCCTGTCTCCCTGTCTGTCTCCCTGTCTGTCTGTCTGTCTGTCTGTCTGTCTGTCTGTCTGTCTGTCTGTCTGTCTGTCTGTCTGTCTGTCTGTCTGTCTGTCTGTCTGTCTGTCTGTCTGTCTGTCTGTCTGTCTGTCTGTCTGCCTGTCTGTCTGTCTCTCTGTATCTATCTATCTATCTATCTATCTATCTATCTATCTATCTATCTATCTATCTATCTATCTATCTATCTATCTATCTATCTATCTATCTATCTATCTATCTATCTATCTATCTATCTATCTATCTATCTATCTATCTATCTATCTATCTATCTATCTATCTATCTATCTATCTATCTATCTATCTATCTATCTATCTATCTATCTATCTATCTATCTATCTATCTATCTATCTATCTATCTATCTATCTCTCTCTCTCTCTCTCCCTCTCTCTGTCTCTCTCATTTCAATTTAAGGGCTTTATTGCCATGGGAAACGTATGTTAACATTACCAAAGCAAGTGAAATAGATAATAGATAAAAGTGAAATAAACAATAAAATTAACAGTAAACATTACACTCAGAAGTTCCAATGGGTTGTATTTACAATAGTGTTTGTTCTTCACTGGTTGCCCTTTTCTTGTGGCAACAGGTCACAAATATTGCTGCTGTGATTGCGCACTGTGGTATTTCACCCAGTAGATATGGGAGTTTATCAAAATTAGGTTTGTTTTCGAATTCTTTGTGGGTCTGTAATCTGAGGGAAGTATGTGTCTCTAATATGGTCATACATTTGGCAGGAGGTTAGGAAGTGCAGCTCAGTTTCCACCTCCTTTTGTGGGCAGTGTGCACAAAGCCTGTCTTCTCTTGAGAGCCAGGTCTGCCTACGGCGGCCTTTCTCAATAACAAGGCTATGCTCACTGAGTCTGTACATAGTCAAAGCTTTCCTTAAGTTTGGGTCACAGTGGTCAGGTATTCTGCCACTGTGTAATCTCTGTTTTGGGCCAAATAGCATTCTAGTTTGCTCTGTTTTTTTTTTCTCTCTTTCCAATATGTCAAGTAATTCTCTTTTTGTTTTCTCATGATTTGGTTGGGTCTAATTGTGTTGCTGTCCTGGGGCTCTGTGGGGTCTGTTTGTGTTTGTGAACAGAGCCCCAGGACCAGCTTGCTTAGGGGACTCTTCTCCAGGTGTTTTTAAATGAGCTATCGTGGTTTGAATGGCTCCTAGGTCAGCTGTGTGCCCTTCCTGGTGCACGTCTCTATAGTCAAGCTGTAATGAGGGGAATAACAATATTACAAGGTCAAGTAGCAGGAGAAGGGGAGTGAGGGGGGGAGAGGAGAGAGGGATACAGAGAGAGAGGGAGGGAAGGAGGGCTAGAACGATAGGTAGAGCTACAGTGGATGGAAAGAGAAAGAGAGACTGGGGGGGGGGAGAGAGGGAGGGAGAGAGGGACTGTGGGGGCTATAAAGAGAGAGAGAGAGGAAGATAAATTAAATTAGGGAACAGATGGAGAAAATGAAGAGTGAAGAAACTAAAACTAAAAAACCTCTGGAGGTGATTATCTCAGATTCACACAGACAAGCTTAGTAAGGTGATTTATTTTAACTGCCAAATTGCACCACAAGAGGGACCTTGACTCATCTTGATTCAGCATCCAAACTGACTGCTTCCTAACCAGGGAAATCATCAACAACACATATTCAGAGGGGTACATTTCGGGATTGGAGGTTTATTCAGGGCAACTCATCAGTCTGAGATTCTTTCAACTTATTTTTGTAGTAGCACATCCTAAATTAGACCTCAAAGATAGATAACATCAAACTTGAGGTATGCAATTCACATGAGAGAGAGAGAGAGAGAGAGAGAGAGAGAGAGAGAGAGAGAGAGAGAGAGAGAGAGAGAGAGAGAGAGAGAGAGAGAGAGAGAGAGAGAGAGAGAGAGAGAGAGAGAAGGAGGGCGTGATGGTAATAAAAGTTACTGCCGAGACAGAAAAGGAGCAAGAGAGAGAAAGAGAGACTATTTGCACATCGTTACAACACTGTATATAGACATTATATGACATTTGAAATGACTAATATTTTGGAACTTTTATGAGTGTAATGTTTACTGTTAATATTTATTGTTTATTTCACTTTTGTTTATTTTCTATTTCACTTGCTTTGGCAATGTTAACATATGTTTCCCATGCCAATAAAGCCCTTTAAATTGAAAATATTGAATTGAGAGAATAGCGCGAGAGCCACTTATTAGCAGACTGAAATATTAGCAGAGTGAAATGTTAGCAGAGTGAAATGTTAGCAGAGTGAAATGTTAGCAGAGTGAAATGTTAGCACAATTCACAATGTTAGCCCAGCCCAGGATTAAAACCCTTCATTATGCAACAACAGGGGAAAACCCTGCTGAAAACACACATGATCAAAACAACTGCTTTTCAACAACAACCTCTGACAGTTTCAATTACAGGACGATGATAAAATGTTTACTAACGCATCTAAATGCCTAGACAGTCAGCAGGAAAGGCGACAGTTCACAAATTCTGTTTCCTGCAGGAGAAAGGGATGAATAGAAGAGAGGGAAAGACGTCTAAGGGCGGACTGTTCATAGGGCAATTCTGGCAAATGCCAGATGGGCTGGTCAATTTTTTAGCCTACTAGGTCTAAATTGGGGGTTTTGCGCAGAATTATCATTATTTGTGTCACACCCTGATCTGTTTCACCTGTCTTTGTGATTGTCTCCACCCCCCCTCCAGGTGTCACCCATCTTCCCCATTATCCCCAGTGTATTTATACCTGTGTTCTCTGTTTGTCTGTTGCCAGTTCGTTTTGTTTCGTCAAGCCTACCAGTGGCTTTCCCCTTGCTCCTGTCTTTCTCAAGTTCCTGTTTTCTAGTTTTCTAGTTTTGACCATTCTGTCTGCCCTGACCCTGAGACTGCCTGCCGTTCTGTACCTTTTACATTTACATTTAAGTCATTTAGCAGACGCTCTTATCCAGAGCGACTTACAAATTGGTGCATTCAACTTAGGATAGCCAGTGGGACTACCACCCTTTTTTTATTTTATTTTTTTATGTGCCGGTGTGTCAGAAATGCCATGGCTGATTTCTGGTCCCAGTCTGTCTCTGTCTAAGGGACTAAAAGACAGAAGAGCAAATGTGGGTTTAGAGTGTGTGTGTGTGTAACATTGTCTTTGTGGAAATGTGTTAGAGACTGATAATGACTTCTGGAAAACACAGAGAAACAGTAAAGCAATAGAACAGGAAACAGAGAAGGAAAACAGGAAACAGAGAAGGGCAAACAGGAAACAGAGAAGGAAAACAGGAAACAGATAAGGAAAACAGGGAAAGTGTATGAAATGATCATTTGAAACCTCCCTGTTGAAACACCTCTGCAGATGAGCAGAGAAAGCGTAATAAGCCTGAGATAATCAACTTCAGTGGATGCTACACTAAAAACATCAATATCATTACCGTCTCTCTCCAAGCCTGAACATGGTTGGTACAACAAGACAGGGTTTCAAATCTTTTCGTGCTTAAGGACCCCCGCCCAGGCAAACCGGCGACCCAGGGACCCCCATTTATTAGCAAAATGATTTTTTTTTAAATCAGGTCTTATCATCAAGTGAATGATAGTGGCAAGTAGAAGTAATCAACATTTTAAAATCAATCGTTTTTAGAGAAAATGTTGCTGTTGTAAAGCTAATTTTCCGCAATAAAAAAAAATTAACAATCTATTGAGCTGTGACAATTTCGCAGCTTTAAAGCTAATTTCCTGCAATTCTATGTATTTTGCCATGGCTAATGCTGTGTTTCTTTGCTCAAACATTTATAACAAAATCAATGGACATGTGAGAGAGCTGAAAGCCCGTTTTTTTTCTTTTTTTCTTTTTTTTCTCTCTGCTTTTATTTGATTGATAGTCATTATCTACGTCCCCAGAGATTAACAGGAACAGCTAGCATGCTAACTGTTCCTGTAGACGTCCAGTCATTGTACTAACGCTTGTTAGCATTGGCTCTTTGAAACTACCTCTAATTTCCGTCTTAATCTGCTTAATCTACACTGGAAGCCTGTCCGACCTGGAAGCCTGTCCAATCCTAGTGCAGCAGTAAGTAAGCAATTGAGTCGGGTCTGCTGGCTAGTGTTACCTTTCCTGCCTCGCCCCCCAGACCGTAGTCGGACGGCTCAGGGGAGCCTTCTCTTGCTAGCTCCAGGGCCAGAGCAATTTACGGATGCTCTGGGGTGATTCCCACATTTGGGGATTTTATCTGCTGCTAATGACGAGTTAGTCTGGAATTCCACTGAAGTAGTTGTCATTTATTAAACTTGTACACCACTGATACAGGAGAGGGGGGGGGGGGGGGGGGGATCGCAGTTCCGCAGCGACCCACTAGGTGTCCTCCTCCGACAACTTTAGGCACCTCCTCAATCACAGTCTGGACTAATCATGATCCTATTGGTGTCACCTGTGTCTACCTGTTCACCTGTGTATTTATGCCCTCACTTCCCTGTGTTCCCTTGCTCAGTTTTCTCTGCTAGTTTCTTGATGGCAAGCAGTACGAATCAGTGTCTGATCGCGAGACGTACCGTTCAAGTCGGAAGTTTACATACACCTTAGCCAAATACATTTAAACTCAGTTTTTCACAATTCCTGACATTTAATCCTAGTAAAAATTCCCTGTCTTAGGTCAGTTAGGATCACCACTTTATTTTAAGAATGTGAAATGTCAGAATAATAGTAGAGAGAATGATTTATTTCAGCTTTTATTTCTTTCATCACATTCCCAGTGGGTCAGCAGTTTACATACACTCAATTATTATTTGGTAGCATTGCCTTTAAATTGTTTAACTTGGGTCAAATGTTTTGGGTAGCCTTCCACAAGCTTCCCACAATAAGTTAAGTGAATTTTGGCCCATTCCTCCTGACAGAGCTGGTGTAACTGAGTCAGGTTTGTAGGCCTCCTTGCTCGCACACATTTTTTCAGTTCTGCCCACAAATGTTCTATAGGATTGAGATCAGGGCTTTGTGATGGCCACTCCAATACCTTGACTTTGTTGTTCTTAAGCCATTTTGCCACAACTTTGGAAGTATGATTGGGGTCATTGTCCATTTGGAAGATCCATTTGCGACCAAGTTTTAACTTCCTGACTGATGTCTTGAGATGTTGCTTCAATATATCCACATACTTTCCTTCCTCATGATGCAATCTATTTTGTGAAGTGCACCAGTGCACCAGTTACCTGACGATAACTGACAACTGCAAGCAGACTGGTGGCACCATAGGTCCCAGAGTGGGGGGTGGGGGGGGGGAATGTTTACCCCTTGGGGCCCAGAGTTTTTCCTTATCTGTTAACCTAACCAGGAAAACTCTGGACCCTATAAGGTATGACAGTGATTACAGTTTTTCTCAGTCGCTTTGGTGCATTTCTTAGATCAAAAGTGCAATTCTTGATACTACTTGTACAAATTCCAAATCATCTAGTCACTTGTGCACATCATTAAAGCAATTTCTTATTCCTTTGAACAAATTGCAATTGCTTTTGTACATATTGCAATTGATAATGTACAAGTGTCAGCTTTTTTCCACATTTTCAATTGCTCATGTCATGTTGATCAAAATATAGTAGATGGTTCTCTGTTGAATAGTCTTACCCCTCAAAACATCTAGGCATTAGTTCCTTGCATAAGCCATTACATGCAAAATTGTTGAACTATTTGTCATAAACTGTCAAGCATAGTTTTACACATTTCTATTAGACCTTTTGTACAAAAACGTAAATTGCTGAATCGTGCAGGTGAAATTAACCCTCACTCATGAAGGAATGTAAAGTGTTAGTTCAACCAACAATCAACCAGTTGTCTAAATTGCTCAAAGGTGCATCTCATGAAGAATCAATTGGCAAGCATATATAGATTGACCACAACACAGAGTTGCAATTTTCCAATAATGGATGGACCAGGAAACGAACAGGGTCAACAGCCAAGAGGAGGAAGAAGAGGAGCAAGGATGCGTGGTGGAAGGCAAAACAGAGGAAGAGGCAGAAGAGGACATAGGCGCATATCTGATGACATAAGGGCCACTATTGTAGACCATGTTGTCAATCATGGCCTTACAATGGCTGAGGCGGGTCGAAGGGTGCAGCCGAATATTGGGAGATCAACCGTGTCCTCAATAGTACAAACGTTTCGAAGAGAGAACAGGTATGTCCACCAACGTACAGTGCACTGTTACTGTATATAAGCAGTATACTGTATACTTCCTACAATGCTTCATATTACAGTAGTCCACTTGTATTTCACAGCATACAGAAATATACTCTATACAGATACATACTGCACCTTACATGCACCCACCTGTATGTTTTACAGTAAAATGTGTGTTCGCATAGTTTTTGTCTATGTGAAAGTGTGCGATGCATCACTGCATTTTTCCACACATAGGACTGCAAGATTACCTCAAACCGGTGGCAGAGGACGCCTTTTCACCCCTCAACAGGAGGAGGCTATTTGCACCATGGTCCGAGCAAACAATGCCATGAGACTCAGGGAAATACAAAGGACCATTATAGAAGACAACGATGTCTTTGAAAACATCCATACGGTTAGCATCTCAACCATCGACAGGGTGCTGCATAGAAACCAGATGAGCATGAAACAGCTGTACCGTGTACCATTCCAAAGGAATGAGGACAGAGTTAAGGAGCTACGGTACCAGTATGTACAGGTAAAACATATATCTATGTAACTACTTTACAGCAACATTTTATAGTGTTACATAGTACAGTAAGCATAAACTGCACACATTTCCATTGCTGTGGAAGGAACATGCAATATATGTACATTTTATGTCACTCTTCCTTACCAAAACAAATTCAACTGTGTGTTCTGGGATATAGCGTATAATGGAGTTGGAATCAAGTGAACCCTCTCACAACTTTGTATACGTGGATGAGGCTGGCTTCAACCTGACCAAATGCAGAAGGCGGGGTCGGAATATCATCGGTCACAGAGCTACTGTGGATTTGCCAGGCCAACGGGGAGGAAATATCACCATGTGTGCTGCTATTTCGGAGCATGGTGTCCTAACCCATATCCCCCTTTTAGGGCCATACAACACCCAGCATCTACTCAACTTTTTAGAGACTCTCTACAGGGCTCTCATCCCTGATGATGAGAGGGGTCTGTTTAGAGAGGATTTGCCAAAGTATGTGGTCATTTGTGATAATGTGAGTTTCCATCGATCAAACATCATAAGGCAATGGTTTGTGACCCACCCGAGGATGCTCATAGAATTCCTCCCACCTTATTCACCATTCCTTAACCCAATTGAGGAGTTCTTTTCAGCATGGAGGTGGAAGGTGTACGATCGTCAGCCACACACACAGATGACCCTGCTGGCTGCAATGGATGCAGCATGTGAGGACACCACAGTAGACGCCTGCAGAGGATGGATAAGGCATTCCAAAAGATTCTTTCCACGTTGCATTGGAAGGGAAAATATCCGGTGTGATGTGGATGAGAATATGTGGGCTGACAGACAGGAACGTCTGGATGTGTAGAGACAGCACTAGAACAGTGCTGTGGGCAAAGTTGTGCCTTAGGGGTGGTTTCCTGTGTTTCTTCCTAATTTAGTTTTTTTTCCTTTGTGCCCCTTGGGTTGTCCAGTCTCTTTCAATCAATAACCCACATACAGTAATATGTAAATAGTACTGTTGAAATTGATATATGCCATAGAAGTGCAGCCTTGTGCATTTTCAATACAGTAACTGTCATCCAAACTGTAGCCTAAGTTTACATCAGGTAATACTGTCAAAGTACACAGTTCCATTGACAACATGCCTAAACATTTTGACAACCTTGTTCGTGAACAATGACTCAATGACTTATCATTCTGATGACACTGACATGATCATTGGCATGAATATTTACTTTTGAGAGATGTACTAAGGATTTTTAGTGACTGACTAGCTTTAGAAACATATCTATTGTATATTGCAGTTTGTACAAATTGTTCTGAGAAATGCACTTATTATTTTGCACATGTTAGGGATGATGTGAAAAATGCACCAAAGCGACTGAGAAAAACTGTAATCAGTCGTAAAAAGGGTTTTATGGGCTAAGGGAGCAAAAAGACCCTGGCTCACTGTTTGGCTACATCTGTCACACAACACGATCCCCGGGACCACCCATACACAAAAATGTATGCACGCAATACTGTAAGTCGCTTTGGATAAAAGCGTCTGCTAAATGGCATATTATTATTATTATTATTATATTACAACAATTCCATCAAAAACCAAAGTTAACTTACTACGTTACCCATAATGCACTTTAGTGTTTTAAAGTAAACCCTACTTTACCAACACTAGCCTACTTGTTGCTTAACCAAAAACAACCATATTACGAACAATTGCTTAATTAGGGGAACAGGACTACTAGGCAACGATCGGTCAAGATTATTCTAGTATACACGCGACATGATTCATCTACACGCGAGTATGAATCCGGCTGTTTATAACCTGTTGGAGCTAAATGGCCCCTCCAGCTAACCAGATGACGTGTTCCCGTTTTCCATCTGGACCAGGATAGGATGCCATGGCGGTCTCTGGTTGAACATTTAGTTGTTTCTAAGAAGTGTAAAGGTACACCCATTATCCCTAGCCGACATTGGAGATCCGTGGAAATAATAAAAAGTCGCCGTGGGAAAGTCGATGTTCCCATCAAACGATTAGAGATGTCTTGCTGGTTATTTATTCTGATCATCGCTGCACTCAGAGACATTGGTAAGTTTTTAATACGATGAAGATATTTTCAGATTGTTTTGTAATTATATATGAGCAGCACACGTATTGAGATATCTTAGTTGTGCCAGTTCCAACGGTTTTTAAGTCAAAGTAATGTTTCATTATTATTATTATTATTACACAGTAGTAGCCTTATGCCGTGGGGCTTCATAAACACGTTTAAAGAGCTGGATGAAGGATGTTATTGTCACGGCTACTGCAGCTGTTTGAAGACGTACAACTAAATATTTAATGGGGTAATCACTATTTTGGTAAACAGCTGGATGAGTCTGGAGAAATGTAAGGGAATGTTATAATAATAATAATAATAATAATAATAATATGCCATTTAGCAGACGCTTTTATCCAAAGCGACTTACAGTCATGTGCGCATAAATGTTTTACATACAGTGGGGAAAAAAGTATTTAGTCAGCCACCAATTGTGCAAGTTCTCCCACTTAAAAAGACGAGAGAGGCCTGTAATTTTCATCATAGGTACACGTCAACTATGACAGACAAAATGAGATTTTTTTTTCCAGAAAATCACATTGTAGGATTTTTAATGAATTTATTTGCAAATTATGGTGGAAAATAAGTATTTGGTCAATAACAAAAGTTTCTCAATACTTTGTTATATACCCTTTGTTGGCAATGACACAGGTCAAACGTTTTCTTTAAGTCTTCACAAGGTTTTCACACACTGTTGCTGGTATTTTGGCACATTCCTCCATGCAGATCTCCTCTAGAGCAGTGATGTTTTGGGGCTGTCGCTGGGCAACACGGACTTTCAACTCCCTCCAAAGATTTTCTATGGGGTTGAGATCTGGAGACTGGGTAGGCCACTCCAGGACCTTGAAATGCTTCTTACGAAGCCACTCCTTCGTTGCCCGGGCGGTGTGTTTGGGATCATTGTCATGCTGAAAGACCCAGCCACGTTTCATGTTCAATGCCCTTGCTGATGGAAGGAGGTTTTCACTCAAAATCTCACGATACATGGCCCCATTCATTCTTTCCTTTACACGGATCAGTCGTCCTGGTCCCTTTGCAGAAAAACAGCCCCAAAGCAAGATGTTTCCACCCCCATGCTTCACAGTAGGTATGGTGTTCTTTGGATGCAACTCAGCATTCTTTGTCTTCCAAACACGACGAGTTGAGTTTTTACCAAAAAGTTATATTTTGGTTTCATCTGACCATATGACATTCTCCCAATCCTCTTCTGGATCATCCAAATGCACTCTAGCAAACTTCAGACGGGCCTGGACATGTACTGGCTTAAGCAGGGGGACACGTCTGGCACTGTAGGATTTGAGTCGTAGTGTCTGGCTGGCGGCGTAGTGTGTTACTGATGGTAGGCTTTGTAACTTTGGTCCCAGCTCTCTGCAGGTCATTCACTAGGTCCCCCCGTGTGGTTCTGGGATTTTTGCTCACCGTTCTTGTGATCATTTTGACCCCACAGGGTGAGATCTTGCGTGGAGCCCCAGATCGAGGGAGATTATCAGTGGTCTTGTATGTCTTCCATTTCCTAATAATTGCTCCCACAGTTGATTTATTCAAACCAAGCTGCTTACCTATTGCAGATTCAGTCTTCCCAGCCTGGTGCAGGTCTACAATTTTGTTTCTGGTGTCCTTTGACAGCTCTTTGGTCTTGGCCATAGTGGAGTTTGGAGTGTGACTGTTTGAGATTGTGGACAGGTGTCTTTTATACTGATAACAAGTTCAAACAGGTGCCATTAATACAGGTAACGAGTGGAGGACAGAGGAGCCTCTTAAAGAAGAAGTTACAGGTCTGTGAGAGCCAGAAATCTTGCTTGTTTGTAGGTGACCAAATACTTATTTTCCACCATAATTTGCAAATAAATTCATTACAAATCCTACAATGTGATTTTATGGATTTTTTTTCCTCAATTTGTCTGTCATAGTTGACGTGTACCTATGATGAAAATTACAGGCCTCTCTCATCTTTTTAAGTGGGAGAACTTGCACAATTGGTGGCTGACTAAATACTTTTTTTCCCCACAGTATGTGTGGTCCCGGGGATCATAACCCACGTTACAAGCGCCATGCTCCAATTGTGTATGTATGTGTGTATATGTATATATGTATATGTATGTGTGCATGTATGTATATATGTGTGTATATACAGTGAGGGAAAAAAGTATTTGATCCCCTGCTGATTTTGTACGTTTGCCCACTGACAAAGAAATGATCAGTCTATAATTTTAATGGTAGGTTTATTTTAACAGTGAGAGACAGAATAACAACAAAGAAATCCAGAAAAAACGCATGTCAAAAATGTTATAAATTGATTTGCATTTTAATGAGGGAAATAAGTATTTGACCCCCTCTCAATCAGAAAGATTTCTGGCTCCCAGGTGTCTTTTCTACAGGTAACGAGCTGAGATTAGGAGCACACTCTTAAAGGGAGTGCTCCTAACCTCAGCTTGTTACCTGTATAAAAGACACCTGTCCACAGACGCAATCAATCCATCAGATTCCAAACTCTCCACCATGGCCAAGACCAAAGAGCTCTCCAAGGATGTCAGGGACAAGATTGTAGACCTACACAAGGCTGGAATGGGCTATAAGACCATCGCCAAGCAGCTTGGTGAGAAGGTGACAATAGTTGGTGCGACTATTCGTCAATGGAAGAAACACAAAAGAACTGTCAATCTCCCTCGGCCTGGGGCTCCATGCAAGATCTCAACTCGTGGAGTTGCAATGATCATGAGAACGGTGAGGAATCAGCCCAGAACTACACGGGAGGATCTTGTCAATGATCTCAAAGCAGCTGGGACCAGCTGGGATCATAGTCACCAAGAAAACAATTGGTAACACACTACGCCGTGAAGGACCTGCAGCGCCCGCAAGGTCCCCCTGCTCAAGAAAGCACATATACAGGGCCGTCTGAAGTTTGGTGTAATGTGAAATATGAAATGCATTATGAACTAAATCGTAGGCAACAGTAGAAAAAAGGTCCTTTCTGACTACAAGTGCACCAGTATCCCAAAGTATTAAGTGAAAACAAGCATAGGAAACAGTATTGGCATAAAAAAATTAAAACAACATAAGGCTACTATTATATTATAATTATTGAGGTGACAACCTGGTTGATTAACAATATTGGGTTGTTAACATGTTCATTTTTTTTATATAAATAAATGTGGCACACAAACAAAAGGCAGTGTAGAACACCATTGCCCATCATGCATTGCTTTAATAACTTTCAAAAGATTGATTCCGAAGTTTTCCCCCCAAAAAAATGTATTTTCCTTTGACTTAAGTCGCAATTTTTTTTTTTGTATTTTCACACAAATTAGGCCACACAAAAATGCACAAAATCTGCTGAAATACTTTTTGTACGAATTAAGAGACTGTATGCAAGCTGACAACACAATCTCACACTTAATTCGTACAAAAAAGCCCATCATGCATCATGCATCATGCATCGCAGTGCTAACTGTGCCACTAGAGATCCTGGTTCGAATCCAGGCTCTGTCGCAGCCGGCCGCGACCGGGAGACTCATGGGCGGCGCACAATTGGCCCAGCGTCGTCCAGGGTAGGGGAGGGAATGGCCGGCAGGGATGTAGCTCAGTTGATAGAGCATGGCGTTTGCAACGCCAGGGTTGTGGGTTTGATTCCCACGGGGGCCAGTATAAAAATAAAATAAAAATGTATTCACTAACTGTAAGTCGCTCTGGATAAGAGCGTCTGCTAAATGACTAAAATGTAAAATGTAATGCTAGCCCATCAAGGTGTTTTGGTAGTTCCCATATGCACTACGCTTATGATACAGTCCACTCTATACTACCCTCTATCCATAGTGACTATAATGGTAGGTGGATTGTTTGTCCAGATCTGCAATAGGCTAACTAGCAATCATACCATACATAAAATCAATAAAATCTGCACCAATTTTCTATATAAATCCACAAGAACATAGAGGAATAGCTGATAGACAGTGGAGAGGCCAGGTGCATCATTGAGCATGAAAGAACAGTGAAGACATGAGACACATAAAGCTCAAAAAGCTCCGCTATTGATTTTATTTAGGACCAATCTGTCATGTGAATTTCTATCTCTAATTTCAACCTAAGCTTGAATCATTACCAGAGGTCGTAAGGCTCTGGTTTTAATCATCAATGATTCAAGGTCCACAACCCACAAGTATTTATCTGTATATTTATTCATGGAGAGCTCTGGGGCCAAAGACCCAAACATACGATTTTATACCTCCTGGACTTGACTCCTCCCACCTTTAGGTGACTTTTCTAAACAGTTTCCGCCTTCCCCCTTGAATGTTTAGTACCGCCCCCTCTGTTAGTGGGTTGACACTACATGATAATTCTAACATTTATACTGTGTTTGGGGTAAAATCCTTTACTCATTATTCTTAAAATCCAAATTAATCTAACACAAACCAACAGCTGGTCTGGGCTTAGGTTTGCTGTTCTTCTGGCATGTCTCACAACTGTCAACGATCTACCTGATAGATTAATTATTAATGACTAATTATTACACCCTGAAACTGTGTATAATGTGTTAGAAATGTGTGAGTGTAGGACCAGTAAAGGCTATGGCATTGAGCCACTATTTAGCAATGTGAGTAAGAGTTAGGCCAGACAACAAAGACAACTGAGAAACTAAGATAAAGAGGCCTCCCAATTTAGGGAGGGGAGAAACTGTTATGAAAACATGGTGCAGAATATTGTGGCAATAACTGAGTAATGCAGGGAGTAGGATATATGTGTGTGTGTGTGTATGTATGTGTGTATGCAGGTGTGTATATGTGTGTGTGTGTGTGTGAACTGAAGGTCAGTAAAGCAGTTTTAGAGTGGAAAACTACAGCCCGCCTACAGAGGGGAGGGATTTCTTTTTGTATGACGTATGAGTATAAAAGATGGACTCTGAAATTGTGATGGCAGAATTCTCAATGAATAAATATCTCTGACTATGCAGACCGGGACTCTGGCCGTTACTTAAATCCCAAAAGACTTACAACCTTTTGGGAGACGCACAGAGACACTAAAATAGTTTGTTAAATAATTCACATAACACTACCGTAGAATGGAAATACTGTCGTCATTATTCCCAGAACTGCTTGAGTAATTTCTGAAGTCTGTCAACTTGTAGCATGTCCAAACTGTTTGAGGTTTTAACAATACTTTGTGTTTTTCCCTCTGTGTTCATGTTCTCTGTGACTGTCAGAATCTGCATGTGCTCTGTGCCCGTCAATCTCGTTTTTTTACATGGACTCTGTGTGATGTCTTTTGTCTAAAATGTTTACACAATAGTGTCCTGAGGTAGTAAGTTCAAAGGTCACTGGTTGTTTAAACATCACTGCCTTGTCATTTTCTATGTCTAGTACAGCCTCTGCCTTCTTGAGGGAAGCTTTGCTTAAGAGTAAGGGGATATCTACAGGGACCACCTCTGTTTCAATGTGACACTTAGTCTGACCAATTTTTGCTGGTACCTTGACTCTCTTGGTAGAATGGACGATTCTCCCATCTCCAAATTTGAAAGCTCTGTTGCTCGGTGTGTCAATCATATTTTGTACTTTCATATTTAGTTCACTGACATGGCTATCAAGCCATTTTGGACCACACACTGTGCAGTATCAATCACAGCAGATCCTAAGGATTCAACTGTAAAGATCTCAGTATCAGAAGCAGATTCGTTTGAAACAGTGTGATGTTACACTGCTCCATCACTTGTGTTTTTACATGTTCCTCTGTTAGTTTTAACGTGTTCATTTTTTACGAGGACAGTCTTTAACCCGATGCTAAGAGCTTTGACAAATGGCACATTTTGATCTCCTTCCAGCAGGTAGCTTAGTGGGTAAGAGCGTTGTGCCAGTAACCGAAAGGTCGCTGGTTCTAATCCCCGAGCCGACTAGGTGAAAAATCTGTCGATGTGCCCTTAAGCAAGGCACTTAACCCTAATTGCTCCTGTAAGTCGCTCTGGATAAGAGCGTCTGCTAAATGACTAAAATGTAAATGTAAATGTATACCTGTCCAGTGGATTTCCCGACGGGCAATGGCGCCCTCATCTGGTTGTCTTGAGAACGTGACCTGTTGGGGCCTTTTCTCTGCAGCTCAGTGTAATATGCCACGTCACTCGTATGCATTCCATCTGTTATTGGCGCGAGGGACGTCTTCTCACAAAAGAAAGTATTTTTAGTGCCGACTTCATTGACGCGAAAGTCAGCGCAGTACAAGCGGTCAAAGCCAACTGATTCTCCCTACCATCCAGACAGGCAGTATTTAGCAACTTGGAAAGCTAACACTGCATCCGGGGGAAACCATGTTGTACTTGCGCATCTTATTAGATACATTAGATATAATCCTATTAGACCTCTGTTCGAAATCAATGATGTAGTCCGTCATTGCAACCGAAATGTCTCTAGTAACACCGTCAAAGTTTGAATATGCCTCGTAGGCTTTCGCTTCTTTTAAGAAACACAGATTTCCAGTGCTCTGATCAAAGTTCCCATGGATATTTCCAGTGCTCTGATCAAAGTTCCCATGGATATTTCCAGTGCTGTGATCAAAGTTCCCATGGATATTTCCAGTGCTGTGATCAAAGTTCCCATGGATATTTCCAGTGCTCTGATCAAAGTTCCCATGGATATTTCCAGTGCTCTGATCAAAGTTCCCATGGATATTTCCAGTGCTCTGATCAAAGTTCCCATGGATATTTCCAGTGCTGTATCTCTCGCTCTTCCCTCGAGCGATAATTCCACCGCAAGTGCTTGCTTTTTCTCGTCCAGATTAGTAACCCGTGTTAACCCGTGTCCAGATTCCAAGTTAATTATTCCAACTCTCACATGACCTCTTCTCGTCGAAGCCAGGTGGCACAGTGTAGTTATTAACCATCCTCCGCTACCAATGTTTACCTTAAAATGACACGACGACTTGGTAAAAGTTTAACCATGTTTACAAAACCGTATTTCCACAGCACACGGTTGCCATTGCACTCAGGCCAGGTCCTTCGACAGGGAGACTACAGCACAGGCATATTAATAACAGGGTGATAGCACCGTAATAACAGAAATATGTAGAGAGACTTAAAACATGAACTTAACACTGTTCTATCAGAATGAGAATATCAAACAGAGTTCAGAGCGTGACGTCATATCGGAAATGAATGCTTCATCCAATATGACGTGTGACCGCTGTGATCAGCCAGCTGCATCCCCTAACCAGCCGTTACTCTCCATCAATGTTCAATCAAAAGAAAATTGGGACAGCAAATTTCAGGTCTGCTGAGCACAAACCTGAACGTTGTAAAACATTCTGTGCAACTTCTGGCGTGCGTTTACTGTGAACACTGAGGCTGTACCCACATTCATTTACTGTTTTTAACAATGGCCAAGTAGGCTACGTGATCACAATGTAGGCCTACCAGAGTGGCCTACCATCAAAAACAATGGGGGAAAAAAGGATTACATAACATTTTAACATGTAAATAGCTGTTCTTTCATTCAGCAACCAATGTGTGGTGTTCAATGAGACATTCCATGAGACTTTTGGAAAAAAACATGCAGGGCTTGACATTAACCTGTTTATCCACTTGCCCTTCAGACAAGGAGGTGACTGAACATTTTGTTGTTTGATGCAAGAAACCACTTTACAAAATAAAATGCATTATTATTCTTAAACCATTATTACAGAGAATCAGACAAATTATGCTACCCTCTGCCTATTGGCTACTTAGCTTATTCAAGCCTGTCTCAAAATACAACACTGCCCCTTTAAGACAGGAAAATAAAGCTCTTTACCTGACTTGCTTTTCAAAGATGTCTAGAAATGTATACGTGTTGTGCTCTTGTAGGAAGCAATCCCTCCCCTATTGCTGACTACAAATGATCTATAACTGGGCTAATAACTCACTAACTAGCAAAGGATATGAACTAAATGTGCACACGTGGCTACTTGCAGCTCTCGCTTTGATCTCAAAACAAGTGCATCTACTCACGACCGCTCATGCTGTAAACACAGTTGAGTTCAGTGAATAGCACATCCAAATATGTAATGACACTTTTTACATCATGCCCATCTTTTCTTTTTATTGGCCAGTCTGAGATATTTTCTTTGCAACTCTGCCTAGAAGGTCAGCATCCCGGAGTCGCCTCTTCACTGTTGACGTTGAGACTGGTGTTTTGCGGGTACTATTTAATGAAGCTGTCAGTTTGAGGACCTGTGAGACGTCTGATTCTCAAACTAGACACACTAATGTATTTGTCCTCTTGCTCAGTTGTGCACCAGGGCCTCCCACTCCCACTAGTTTGCTCTGTTCTGTGAAAGGAGTAGTACACAGCGTTGTACGAGATCTTCAGTTTCTTGGCAATTTCTCACATGGAATAGCCTTCATTTCTCAGAACAAGAATAGACTGACGAGTTTCAGAAGAAAGTTCTTTTGTTTCTGGCCATTTTGAGCTGGTAATCGAACCCACAATTGCTGACGCTCCAGATACTCAACTAGTGTCAAGAAGGCCAGTTTTATTGCTTCTTTAATCAGCACAACAGTTTTCAGCTGTGCTAACATAATTGCAAAAGGGACAAGGACATCCCAGCCGGCCAAACCCTCCCCTAACCCTGAAGATGCTGGGCCAATTGGACCACACACTTTTATTATTTTATTACACATTAAATGTACTATATGACGGTTGCCCCTCTTCACATTTCTCAAAATAGCAAAACAAATTAAAAATAAAATAGTGATTCATTTAATTAATATGAAACTACTATTTTTAAACTATTATTTTTGACAAATTGAATAATGTGCTTCGCCATTGTAGTAGTTGGGGTTCGGTTAAATCGCGGAGAATTGAATCATGGGAATCAAAAGGATAATTAGTGAATTGAATCATGGGAATCAAAAGGATAATTAGTGAATTGAATCATGGGAATCAAAAGGATAATTAGTGAATTGCAAACAGTAAAACTGAAAAAAATGTAGCTGTAGCCTTCCTTTTGAATTGTGTTGCTGCAAAACTAATTTAGTAGATACTTGAAGTCCATTCAACACGTCTAGATATACAGGGCCTTCAGAAAAGTATTCACCCCTTGAGTTTTTCCACATTTTGTTGTGTTACAGCCTGGATTTAAAATTGTCACTGGCCTACACCCATAATGTCAAAGTGAAATTATGTTTTTCAAAATGTTTCTAATGAATTACAAATGAAAAGCTGAAATGTCTTGAGTCAATAAGTATTCAACCTCTTTGTTATGGCAAGCCTAAATAAGTTCAGGAGGAAACATGTGCTTAACAAGTCACATCATCAGTTGCATGGACTCACTCTGTGTGCAATAAAAGTGTTTAACATGATTTTTGAATGACTACCTCATCTCTGTACCCCACACATACAATTATCTAAAGTTGAAGTCGGAAGTTTACATACACTTAGGTTGGAGTCATTAAAACTTGTTTTTCAACCACTCCACAAATTTCTTGTTAACAAACTATAGTTTTGGCAAGTCGGTTAGGACATCTACTTTGTGCATGACACAAGTATTTTTTCCAACAATTGTTTACAGACAGATTATTTCACTTATAATTCACTGTATCACAATTCCAGTGGGTCAGAAGTTTACATTCACTAAGTTGACTGTTCCTTTAAACAGCTTGGAAAATTCCAGAAAATGATGTCATAGCTGTAGAAGTCTGGTTCATCCTTGGGAGCAATTTCCAAACGCCTGAAGGTACCACGTTCATCTGTACAAACAATAGTACGCAAGTATAAACACCATGGAACCACGCAGCCGTCATACCGCTCAGCCGTCATACCGCTCATGAAGGAGACGCGGTCGGTCTCCTAGAGATGAATGTACTTTGGTGCGAAAAGTGCAAATTAATCCCAGAACAACAGCAAAGGACCTTGTGAAGATGCTGGAGGAAACAGGTACAAAAATACCTATAACCACAGTAAAACAAGTCCTATATCGACATAACCTGAAAGGCCGCTCAGTAAGGAAGAAACCACTGCTCCAAAACCGCCACAAAAAAAGCCAGACTACGGTTTGCAACTGCACATGGGGACAAAGATTTTACTTTTTGGAGAAATGTCCTCTGGTCTGATGAAACAAAAAAAGAACTGTTTGGCCATAATGACCATCGTTATGTTTGGAGGAAAAAGGGGGACGCTTGCAAACCGAAGAACACCATCCCAACCGTGAAGCACGGGGGTGGCAGCATCATGCTGTGGGGGTGCTTTGCTGCAGGAGGGACTGGTGCACTTCACAAAATAGATGGCATCATGAGGAAGGAAAATTATGTGGATATATTGAAGCAACATCTCAAGACATCAGTCAGGAAGTTAAAGCTTGGTCGCAAATGGGTCTTCCAAATGGACAATGACCCCAAGCATACTTCCAAAGTTGTGGCAAAATGGCTTAAGAACAACAAAGTCAAGGTATTGGATTGGCCATCACAAAGACTGTGGTCCTCTGTAGCTCAGCTGGTAGAGCACGGCGCTTGTAATGCCAAGGTAGTGGGTTCAATCCCCTGGACCACCCATACACAAAAATTTATGCACGCATGACTGTAAGTCGCTTTGGATAAAAGCGTCTGCTAAATGGCATATTATTATTATTATTATAAAGTCCTGACCTCAACCCTATAAAACATTTGTGGACAGAACTGAAAAAGTGTGTGCGAGCAAGGAGGCCTACAAACCTGACTCAGTTACACCAGCTCTGTAAGGAGGAATGGGCCAGAATTCACCCAACTTATTGTGGGAAGCTTGTGGAAGGCTACCCGAAACGTTTGACCCAAGTTAAACAATTTAAAGGCAATGCTACCAATTACTAATTGATTGTATGTAAACTTCTAACCCACTGGGAATGTGATGAAATAAATAAAAGCTGAAATAAATCATTCTCTCTACTATTATTCTGACATTTCACATTCTTAAAATAAAGTGGTGATCCTAACTGACCTAAGATAGGGAATTTTTACTAGGATTAAATGTCAGGAATTGTGAAAAACTGAGTTTAAATGTATTTGGCTAAGGTGGATGTAAACTTCCGACTTCAACTGTATAAGGTCTCTCAGTCAAGCAGTGAATTTCAAACACAGATTCAACCATGAAGACCAGTGAGGTTTTCCAATGTCTCGCAAAGAAGGGCACCTATTGGTAGATGGGTAAAAAATTAAATAAACAGACATTGAATATCCCTTTGAGCATGGAGTAGTTATTGATTTAAATGGTGTATCAATACACCCAGTCACTACAAAGATACAGTTGCCGGAGAGGAAGGAAACCGCTCAGGGATTTCACCATGAGGCCAATGGTGACTTTAAAACAGTTACAGGGTTGAATGGCTGTGATAGGAGAGAACTGAGGATAGGATCAACAACATTGTAGTTACTCCACAGTACTAACCTAATTGACAGAGTGAAAAGAAGGTAGCTTGTACAGAAGATAAATATTCCAAAACATGCATCCTGTTTGCAACAAGGCACTAAAGTAAAACTGCAAGAATTGTGGCAAAGCAATTAACTTTTTGTCCTGAATACAAAGTGTTATGTTTGGGGCAAATCCAATCCAACACATTACTGACTACCACTCTCCATATTTTCAAGCATAGTGGTGGTTGCATCATGTTATGGGTATGCTTGTAATTGTTATGGACTGGGGAGTTTTTCAGGATGAAAGAGAAACAGAATGGAGCGAAGCACAGGCAAAACCTTAGAGGAGAACCTGGTTCAGTCTGCTTTCCACCAGACACTGGCAAATTAATTCACCTTTCAGAAGGACAATAACCTAAAACACAAGGCCAAATCTACACTGGAGTTGCTTACCAAGAAGACAGTGAATGTTCCTGAGTGGCCGAGTTACAGTTTTGACTTAAATCTGCTTGAAAATCTATGGCAAGACCTGAAAATGGCTGACTAGCAATGATCAACAACCAACTTGATAGAGCTTGAAGAATTTTGAAAAGAATAATGGGAAAATATTGTACAATCCAGGTGTGCAAAGCTCTTAGAGACTTAACCAGGAAGACTCACAGCTGTAATCGCTGCCAAAGGTGATTCTAACACGTATTGACTCAGGGGTGTGAATACTTATGTAAATGAGATATTTCTGTATTACTGTGACCAAAACATCAGCCAGGAAGCATAGGAACTGAGAAGTGGTCTGTGGTCACCACCTTCAAAACCAGTCCTTTATTGGGGGTGTCTTGCTAATTGCCTATAATTTCCACCTGTTGTCTATTCCATTTGCACAACAGCATGTGAAATGTATTGTCAATCAGTGTTGCTTCCTAAGTGGACAGTTTGATTTCACAGAAGTGTGATTGACTTGTAGTTAGATTGTGTTGTTGAAGTGTTCCCTTTAATTTTTAGAGCAGTGTATTTTATTCAGTATAGGCCAAATTATAAATATAGCATAAAAATTTTGAAAATCGGATTTCCACCTAGCTGATCATTGTCTGCAGCCGACTCGGATCGTAGTGTAATGAAACAGACAGGGAGAGTGAGCTCGTCTGTGGTGGTCGGCGAACCCTCAACCTTCTAGTCCATAGCCCTGCGTGGCATCGACTGTGCCACAAATGCTGAAGTGGTCAAGTCGATATCCACGTTTATAAACACAGGGTTGCTATAGTCTTTGCTATTTGTGGTGGTAATCATTCTTTTTTGAGTAAATATTATGATGGGGGAGTGTCATGTGAAAATATTATTACGGTTAGGGAGTGGGATACATGTATTTTTTGGGACACCTCCAGTTGGACCAGCTCCACTAAATGTTTAACTGTCCATAACTACTCTTACATCCCTAGACAAAACAATGGAAGCAATGTTTTAAAACTATATAGTGTTTTATTTACTATTACATTGTTTACAAACAATGGAGTAAAAACAGCCTTATGTTTTGGAATGTGTTGGTGCACACTAAGACAGTGTTCTTCAAGAATCAATGGTGATGTATCATTAATACAAAAGCCCAAAAATTGATGTAGAAATCGCAGATTGCCCCTTTAACCCTTCCACTTTGCACAAGGAATTTTAGGGCAATCTAATATACTGGATCTGCTTGCTACATTAGACCTCTACACTGACCCATGGATTAGAGCTGGCAGGCAGGTTGTCAACTGAGTGAAATTGAAGTTGTGTGCATTTATGGACATGATTTATGTGCACTGTGGAGCGGAGCTGTGTCACGCTCGTCGTAGAGAGTAGACCAATACGCAGCGTTAGTTGCGAACATACTTAACTTTATTATCGTTAGTGATAATATATCAACAAAACAATGAACAAAACGTGCAGTCCTACGGTTAACACAGAAACAAACCAAACGGAAACAAGATCCCACAAACACTAAGGGAAACAGACTGTTTAAATATGGCTCCCAATCAGAGACAACCAGCAACAGCTGACACTCGTTGCCTCTGATTGGGAGCCACTCTGGCCAACATAGAAATACCACAACTAGAACTCCCACACAGAACATAAACACATAGACTCTACACACCCTGGCTCAACATATAGAGTCCCTAGAGCCAGGGCGTGACAAGCTGTCACGTTCGTTGAGTAAAGGATCGGACCAAGGTGCAGCGTGGTATGCGTACATAGTTGTTTATTTTAATAAACACCGACAAAATAACAAAATCCAACAGAACGTGAAGTTCAAGAGGCTAAAACATCAAACAAGCCAAACAGAAACAAGATCCCACAACTAACTAGTGCCAAATGGCTGCCTAAGTATGGTCCCCAATCAGAGACAACGATGGACAGCTGCCTCTGATTGGGAACCACACCCGGCCAACATAGAAATAGACAAACTAGAATATATCCAAATCACACCCTGACCTAACCAAACAGAGAATACAGGTGATCTCTAAGGTCAGGGCGTGACAGGAGCCTACGGTACTGATGGGAAATCCAGCTCCTCTGCTTTACAAACCCTCACACATCTCACACCACATCTCACACCACATCTCACAACACATCTCACACCACATCTCTCCGCTTTGTTATAAGTTAAGATCTTACTAACCCTTTTGTCCCTGTCAAAATACCATGACACACACACACACACACACACACCAGCATACTACAAATACACACAGACACACAAACTCAAGTCTCTCCCTTGTTCCTCCAGATGCTTTCGAAGTACGGACGCCCCAGCCCAGAGTGGTAGCCGTCTATGACCAACCGGCTGTTTTGGGCTGTGTGTTCCCCCCTAGCCTTGACCCTGGTGCCCGTCTGGATGAGGGTCTCGTGGTGACATGGCAGAGGGTAGAAGATATGCGGGTGGTCCACAGTTTCTACTACGGAACAGACCAACTGGAGCACCAGAGCGGGGAGTACCACAACCGCACCGGACTGTTCCATTCCCAGCTCCCTGGGGGAAATGCATCCCTCAGGTTGGAGAGTGTAGGTCCAGGGGATCAGGGAAGATATCTCTGTTCGATTAGTACCATGAAGGGGACAGGAAAGGCTGAGGTCCAGCTCAAATACGCAGGTAGGTTCAACATGGAGAGATAACAACATATCTTCTCTCTTTTGTCCCTCCTGCTTCTCCCAATGTCCTCTTTCCTGATTTATTCTCTTTTCTCTTTCATCTCTTCTCCTGTTCTCTCCTCTCCTCTCCTCTCCTCTCCTCTCCTCTCCTCTCCTCTCCTCTCCTCTCCTCTCCTCTCCTCTCCTCTCCTCTCCTCTCCTCTCCTCTCCTCTCCTCTCCTCTCCTCTCCTCTCCTCTCCTCTCCTCTCCTCTCCTCTCCTCTCCTCTCCTCTCCTCTCCTCTCTTCTCTTCTCCCCCTCCTATCCTCTTTGTACTTATCATTCGCCTCTTCTCTTCTCTCCTCCGTCAAATCAAATCACCTCTTCTTCTTGGATTTGCCCCAAACATAACGCTTTGTAATCAGTTCAATCGAGTACAGGCTTAACTGAATGACAACCAGAGACAGAATATAAAAAGGTGGAAGGTCGTTGGAAGACTGTTGCTTTGAGTTGATATATAACTACTCCCCTAGATTAATGTCCATTGGTCGAAAGAAAGTATAGTGATTATTGCACAAGTGAGCCAATAAGTTATTCAGGAACCTTAGTGTGCCATGCTCATAGGCTGAAGTTTAATAGGGGAATGACATTCCGCACGCTAGCTAATAGGAAAGGAGGAAGAGAGTTGACGAGGTAACATAGACACTACCATCTAGCAGTATATATACAGTAAATACCTGCTATGCTGATGAGTGAGATTGGAAGCGATGTGAATTATGTCTTTACTAGATCAATGAAAGACCAGGCTTACTGATTGAACTTTCGTAACTACATTACATAAAGTTTCTTTGCCACATTTTTTGCAGTATTACTTTAGTGCATTATTGCAGGATGCATGTTTTGGAATATTTTTATTCTGTACAGGCTTCCTTCTTTTCACTCTGTCAATTAGGTTAGTATTGTGGAGTAACTACAATGTTGTTGATCCATCCTCAGTTTTCTCATATCACAGCCATTCAACTCTGTAACTGTTTTAAAGTCACCATTGGCCTCATGGTGAAATCCCTGAGAGGTTTCCTTCCTCTCCTGCAACTGAGTTAGGAAGTACACCTGTATCTTTGTAGTGACTGGATGTATTGATACACCATCCAAAGTGTAATTCATATCTTCACCATGCTCAAAGATATATGCAATGTCTGCTTTAAATAGGTGCCCTTCTTTGCGAGGCATTGGAAAACCTCCCTGGTCTTTATAGTTGAATCTTTGTTAGAAATTCACTGCTCGACTGAGGGAACTTACAGGAAAAAAAAACCAGGGACCTTACGTGAAACCTCCCAGGTCTTTGTGGTTTAATCTCTTTTTGAAATTCACTGCTCGACTGAGGGGTACAGAAATTAGATGGTCATTCAAATAGTATGTTAAACACTATTATTTTACATTTTACATTTACATTTTAGTCATTTAGCAGATGCTCTTATCCAGAGCGACTTACAGTTAGTGAGTGCATACATTTTCATATTATTATTGCACACAGAGTGAGTCCATGCAACTTATTATGTGACTTGTTAAGCACATTTCTACTCCTGGACTTATTTCAGTACAGATGCATCCAATCTGGGACTATGAGACTGAAAAACAACTTCTGTCTCCAGGCCATTAGACACTAGCAGGCCTCCGCCCAGTATCCTGCCCTGAACTTTAACGACTGCTGCCTATAGACATGGAATCACTGGTCACTTTAATAATGTTTACATACTGTTTTACCCATTTCATATGTACAGTACCGATCAAAAGTTTGGACACACCTACTCATTCAAGGGTTTTTCTTTATTTTTTACGATTTTCTAGATTGCAGAATAATAGTGAAGACATCAAAAACTATGAAATAGCACATATGTGTGACGAGGTGTGAAAGAAGGAGTCAAGTGCAGGAGGTAAAATACCGAAGTACAGAGTTGAATTATTTTGCATAAATCAAACGCCCCAAGCGTCAAATGAAACAGTACAAGGGAAAACATCCACCTTGGCAATAACACAGTGAAATGTAGCTCAACCGAGCTACACGCTCTTCACAACAAAACAATCACTCACAAAGACAAGGGGAACAGAGGGAACACTTATACACATACTAATTAGGGGAATGAGCACCAGGTGTGTGTGATTGACAAGACACGACAAGTGGAGTGATGAGAATGGGATCGGCAGTAGCTAGTACTCCGGTGACGGCGAACGCCGAAGCCTGCCCGAACCAGGAGGGGAGGGCAGCCTCGGCGGAAGTCGTGACAATATGGAATCATGTAGTAACCAACAAAGTGTTAAACAAATCAAAATATATTTTATATTTGAGATTCTTCAAATATAAAATAAAGAAAAACCCTTGAATGAGTAGGTGTGTCCAAACTTTTGACTGGTAGTGTACATATGAAATGGGTAAAACAGTATGTAATGTTAATGTAATGTAATAATGTTTACATACGGTTTTACCCATTTCATATATGTGTATATACTGTATTCTAGTCAAGTCCATCCTATTTAACTATTGCTGTACATATACTATTCTATACTACGTATTCTTCAGATATACATACATATATATATATATATATATATATATGCCAAGAGTGTGCAAAGCTGTCATAAAGGCATCTTTATGACAGCTTTGGAATCTCAAATATAAAATATATTTTGATTTGTTTAACACTTTTTTGGTTACTACATGATTCCATATGTGTTATTTTATAGTTTTGATGTCTTCACTATTATTCTACAATGTAGAAAAATAGTTTAAAATGAAGAAAAACCCTGGAATGAGTAGGTGCGTCCAAACCTTTGACTGGTACTGTATATATATATATATATATATATATATATATATATAGAGAGAGAGAGAGAGAGAGAGAGAGAGAGAGAGAGAGAGAGAGAGAGAGAGAGAGAGAGAGAGAGAGAGAGAGAGGTATGTGGACAACCCTTCAAATTAGTGGATTCGGCTATTTCAGCCACACCCATTGCTGACAGCTATATAAAATCGAGCACACAGCCATGCAATCTCCATAGACAGACATTGGCAATAGAATGGTCCTGAAGAGCTCTGTGACTTTCAATGTGGCACCGTCATAGGATGCCACCTTTCCAACAAGTCAGTTCATCAAATTTCTGCCCTGCTAGAGCTGCCCCAGTCAACTGTAAGTGCTGTTATTGTGGAAACGTCTAGGAGCAACAATGATTCAGCCGTGAAGTGGTAGGCCACACAAGCTCACAGACCACCGAGTGCTGAAGCACGTAATAATCATCTGTTCTTGGTTGCAACACTCACTACCAAGTTCCAAACTGCCTCTGGAAGCAACGTCAGCACAATAACTGTTAGTCGGGAGCTTAATGAAATGGGTTTCCATGGCCGAGCAGCCGCACACAAGCCTAAAATCACCATGCACAATGCCAAGCGTCAGCTGGAGTGGTGTATAGCTCGCCGCCATTGGACTCTGGAGCAATGGAAACTGGAGTGATGAATCACACTTCACCATCTGGCTGTCCGACGGACGAATCTGGGTTTGGCGCATGCCAGGACAACGCTACCTGCCCGAATGCATAGTGGCAACTGTAAAGTTTGGTGGAGGAGGAATAATGGTCTTGGGGTGTTTTTCATGGTTCAGGCCAGGCCCCTTAGTTCCAGTGAAGGGAAATCTTAACTCTACAGCATACAATGACATTCTAGATTAGGGGTGTCAAACATCCGGCCCGCGGGCCGGATCAGGCCCGCAAACGGGTTTAATCCGGCCCGCGAGATGATTTTGTAAAGTATAAAAATGCGCTGCAATTTTTCAATAAAATAAACTGCTGTTCCAATTGCGTCCACTGGATGGCGCAATAGCAATTGTGTTAAGCAAGCAAACTGTTTATACCGGGGCAGAGCAAGTAGGTCAAGCACGTGCAGCCAGTCCGGATGAGCTACTTTGTTTTGCCCGCGATATTTACTACGGCTTCTACTTTTAACATTATGTGCTTTGGCACCCTCATTGCCCCAATATGTCTCCGTCAAAAAAGAGAAAAATGGACGCAGATTGCAGAGTGTTCCAAGAAAAATGGTCATCCTCCTATTTAGTCACGGAATTGAATGGGAAAGCTGTATGTTTGGTGTGTTCACAGCATGTTGCAGTGCTGAAAGAATATAACCTTCGTCGCCACTATGTGAGTCTTCATGCCGACAAATATGACAACTTTCAAGGACAGCGGAGAAGAGAGAAGGTGAATGAACTGTTGGCGGGTCTGAAGAAACAGCAGTCTGTGTTTACTCACAGCCGAGACATCAGTGACGCTGCAGTGAAAGCTAGCTACCTCATTGCTAATGAAATCACAGTGGCTTCAAAACCATTTAGTGAGGGTGAATTTGTAAAAACATGCATGATGAAGGCAGCGGAGATTGTGTGCCCTGAAAAGCGTCAGGCTTTTGTAAATATCAGCCTGACAAGAAACACAGTTGCAGACAGGATTTCCGATCTTTCAGTGGATTTGGACAGCCAGTTGAAGTAAAAAGTAAAGTCATTTATTGCGTTTTCGGTTGCAATTGATGAAAGCATGGACATTACAGATGTTGCACAACTGGCCATTTTCATCCGCGGAGTTGATGACACATTGACCGTCACCGAGGAGTTCGTGGAGTTGGTGCCGATGACAGATACAACGACAGCAGCTGATATTTTTACCGCACTCGTCGGCGCGCTGGACAGGGTCGGAGTGGACTCTTCCCGCGCTGTCAGCCTGGCTACAGATGGTGCGCCCTCAATGATCGGGAAAAAAGCAGGCGTTGTGACAAAGTTCAGAGAGAAAGTGCAATCTGCAAATGGAGGACGTGATTTTTTGACTTTTCACTGTATTTTGCACCAGGAGGCTTTGTGTCATTAAAGATGGATAACGTCATGAAGGTGGTCATCCAAACTGTTAATTTCATCCGATCCAGAAGCCTGAATCACCGTCAGTTTGACAGCCTTCTCAGAGAGAAAGACCACATCAATGGCCTGCCATACCACACTGAGGTAAGATGGTTAAGCCGAGGTGCTGTGCTGAGGCGTTTCTTTGATTTACGAGAAGAAATTGAACAGTTCATGGAAGAAAAGGGCAAACCAGTGTTAGAATTTCATTCCGCAGAATGGATGCAGGACCTTGCATTTATGGTGGATGTTACAGAGCACCTGAATAACTTGAACAAACAGCTGCAAGGGCGCAACAAAGTTGTCACGCAGTATTATGACAGCATACGTTCTTTCAAGTTGAAGCTGTCATTGTGGGAGACGCAACTCGCCGGTGGTGATGCAGCTCACTTCCCCTGTCTGAAAAATGTGTGCGCGACCCAACATGTGGCAGACATGATGCGGTTCAAAGATAAAATAACGGGACTGTTAAGGGAGTTTGAGCAACGCTTTCAGATTTTTGGTGAACTGGAGAAAGACTTCAAAGTTTTTTGCTCGCCATTCACCGTGAATCCCTCTGATCTGCCCGTCAGCATCCAACTTGAAATAATAGACTTGCAGTGTGACTCGGATTTGAAGGGCAAATTTGCCGCAGCTGGCTTGGACACATTTTATCAGAATCTCTTGCCAGGTTACCCCAACTTGACAGCCCTCGCTGCAAAACTGTTGTGCATGTTTGGAACCACATATCTTTGTGAGCAAGTTCTCTGTAATGAGCATAAATAAAACAAAGCTGCGCTCAAGGCTCACGCACAAGCACTTGAATCACATCCTGAAGTTGGCTGCCACTCAGGATGTGACGCCTGATATTGATGCGCTGGTGAAAGCTAAAAGATGCCAGGTATCAGGAGTCAAATAAACTATGCAACCCCACTTAAAGTGCTGCATGAGACACCCTGAAATAGTTCTGTGATCTGTGATATACTTCTGTGAATCACTGAGGCATTGTGTGTTTGTGTGTTCTTTGTCCTCAGAACTTTCAAATAACTTGAGGTGTTTTATGATTAATAGTGATGTTGTGCTTTTGGACACACTGTCCTCAGGCTCCAGCTTTATGTTTATATATTTTTATGTTGATGTGCTATTGTTTTTAATTGATTTTATTTTATTTGTATATTTAACCTATTCTTGACTCTGTGGTTCTTGCACTTGTTTGGGGAACAGGATTTCATTATTTGTATCTACATTTCTGCCTGAGAAATGACACCCTGATATAGTTCTGTGATCTGTGAAACAGTTCTGTGAATCACTGAGGCATTGTGTGTTTGTGTGTTCTTTTTCTTTAGAATTTTCAAATAAACTTGACGTGTTTTATGATTAATAGTGATGTTGTGCTTGTACTATTTTGGACACACTGTCCTCAGGCTCCAGCTTTATGTTTTATGTTGATCGTATTAAAACAAAGAAAACAATCTGAAGTTGTTGTTTTTAAGTTATATATACCATGATTTTTCCGATCCGGCCCACTTGGGAATAGATTTTCCTCCATGTGGCCCCTGAGCTAAAATGAGTTTGACACCCCTGTTCTAGATGATTCTGTGCTTCCAACTTTGTGGCAACATTTTCTTCATATCATAATGTTTCTTTAGACCTGCCTAAAATAAATCATGGATGTTTTGGGATGGTTTATATTAAATTGATGCATTAGACTTTTTTTTAAATGTAGATGTTCCAAAGGCTCACATCAGCGGCTTGTATGCATGGAGGCCTGGAGATGCTAAAGTTGTTCATGTTGATGAATGGTAAATTACTGTTAGACTGGCAGACTTTTGCATGACAATAACCTGCT